>NC_090393.1:62500-285000 GCF_036365525.1 Heterodontus francisci | reverse complement strand
TCTCTCTCTCTCTCCCTTCCCCCCCCCCTTCTCTCTCTCTCTCTCCCTTCCCCCCCCCCCTTCTCTCTCTCTCTCTCCTCTTTCCCCCCCCCTTCTCTCTCTCTCTCTCTCCCTTCCCCCCCCCCTTCTCTCTCTCTCTCTCCCTTTCCCCCCCCCCTTCTCTCTCTCTCCTCTCCCTTTCCCCCCCCCCTTCTCTCTCTCTCTCTCCCTTTCCCCCCCCCCCTGCTCTCTCTCTCTCTCTCCCTTTCCCCCCCCCTTCTCTCTCTCTCTCTCCCTTTCCCCCCCCCCTCTCTCTCTCTTCTCTCCCTTTCCCCCCCCCTTCTCTCTCTCTCTCTCCCTTTCCCCCCCCCCCCCTTCTCTCTCTCTCTCTCCCTTTCCCCCCCCCCTTCTCTCTCTCTCTCTCCCTTTCTCCCCCCTTCTCTCTCTCTCTCTCCCTTTCCCCCCCCCCTTCTCTCTCTCTCTCTCTCCCTTTCCCCCCCCCTTCTCTCTCTCTCTCTCTCTCCTTTCCCCCCCCCCCCCCCTTCTCTCTCTCTCTCTCCCTTTCCCCCCCCCTCTCTCTCTCTCTCTCCCTTTCCCCCCCCTCTCTCTCTCTCTCTCCCTTTCCCCCCCCTTCTCTCTCTCTCTCCCTTTCTCCCCCCCCCTTCTCTCTCTCTCTCTCTCCCTTTCCCCCCCCCTTCTCTCTCCCTTCCCCCCCCCCCCTTCTCTCTCTCTCCCTTTCCCCCCCCCCCTTCTCTCTCTCTCCCCCTTTCCCCCCCCCCCTTCTCTCTCTCTCCCTTTCCCCCCCCCCCTTCTCTCTCTCTCCCCCTTTTCCCCCCCCCCCCCTTCTCTCTCTCTCTCTCTCTTTCCACCCCCCGCCACTCCAGGGCAGGGTTAAAAGTCGCGGTCGCTCTCGCTCACACCTTACCCACTTTGTAGGGCAGCTTGTCGGAC
This sequence comes from Heterodontus francisci, assembly GCF_036365525.1. Classification (NCBI taxonomy): domain Eukaryota; kingdom Metazoa; phylum Chordata; class Chondrichthyes; order Heterodontiformes; family Heterodontidae; genus Heterodontus; species Heterodontus francisci. Next base: position 284,070 of record NC_090393.1, on the reverse strand, counting down.
ATGATGAAGCTTCAGACACGGACGCAGCTGCTGACGAAAGAGATCCTCCCGCCGCTCCCGCGCCCTTATAACCCACGCGCCTCATTTGCATATCCAGCGCCGAATCCGGGGGAGGGGCGGGGCCCGGAAGTCCCGCCCAGCCACCAGGCGCAGCGCTATTGGTCAGTGGGCGAGAGGCGGGGCCGCGAGCTGCAGAAACACGGCAGCAAGTTGCAAATTGCACTTTGTTGCAGCACAGCACGTTTCATCACAAACACTTAATATTATTGCAGCAGTTTGTATTTTCCTGACATATTGGTTTATTTTCACTAGAGCTTGGCTGTAGGAAATTGTTTAAGAAAATAATCAGGGCCTTGAAATCAAAACACATCGTGGGGAAAGTGCAGAGTTCACATAATGTGGATCTGCAAACACTGCTGCCATTGGGTAATGTGATCACTCAGCACAAATTAGCAGCTGCCAGCATTTCTCAGTAAGAAGCAGAATCCAGCACGTTGCCCTGAGAAATTGCACCGCAAATCGCGAAGTGTCTGGAACAATAGAGACCTGTTACCCACTAAAAAAGTCACTAAAATAATTAGTAGTGTGTGAGAAGCTTCAGAACACCACTGCTTATGAACCCACACCAAGTCAGAGTCATACAGCACAGAAACAGGCCTTCCTGCACTTTGCCCATAAGCCTTGAATGCTATGGCATTTCAAGTGCTCATCTAAATACTTTTTAAACCACCCCTTCAGGCAGTGCGTTCCAGATTCCAACCACCCTCGTCCTATCTATCCTATCAATGCCCCTCATAATTTTGTATACCTCAATCATGTCCCCCCTCAGCCTTCTCAAAGGAAGGAAAACAACCCTAGCCTTTTCAGTCTCTCTTCACAGCTGAAATGCTGCAGCCCAGGCAACATCCTGGTGAATCTCCTCTGCACCCTCTCCAGTGCAATCACATCCTTCCAATAGTGTGGTGCCCAGAACTGTACACAGTACTCCAGCTGTGGCCTAACTAGTGTTTTATATAGCTCCATCATAACCTTTTTGCTCTGATATTCTATGCCTCGACTAATAAAGGCAAGTATCCATATGCCTTCCTAACCACCTTATCTACCTGTGCTGCTGCCTTTAGTGATCTATGGACAAGTACACCAAGGTCCCTCTGACCTTCTGTACTTCCTAGGGTCCGACCATCCATTGTATATTCCCTTGCCTTGTTAGTCCTCCCAAAATGCATCACCTCACACTTTTCAGGATTAAATTCAATTTGCCACTGATCTGCCCATCTTACCAACCCATCTATATCTCCCTATAATCTAAAGCTTTCCTCCTCACGATATACAGCACCATCAATTTTCGTGTCATCTGCAAACTTACTTATCATACCTCTTATATTCACGTCTAAATCATTAATGTACGCTACAAACAGCAAGGGTCCCAGCACTGATCCCTGCGGTACACCACTGGTCACAGACTTCCACTTGCAAAAACAACCCTCGACCATTACCCTCTGTTTCCTGCCACTAAGCCAATTTTAGATAGAACAAAGAACAAAGAAAATTACAGCACAGGAACAGGCCCTTCGGCCCTCCAAGACTGCGCCGATCCAGATCCTCTATCTAAACATGTCGCCTATTTTCTAAGGGTCTGTATCTCTTTGCTTCCTGCCCATTCATGTATCTGTCTAGATACATCTTAAAAGACGCGATCGTGCCCGCGTCTACCACCTCCGCTGCCAACGCGTTCCAGGCACCCACCACCCTCTGCGTAAAGAACTTTCCACGCATATCCCCCCTAAACTTTTCCCCTCTCACTTTGAACTCGTGACCCCCAGTAATTGAATCCTCCACTCTGGGAAAAAGCTTCTTGCTATCCACCCTGTCTATACCTCTCATGATTTTGTACACCTCAATCAGGTCCCCCGTCAACCTCCGTCTTTATAATGAAAATAATCCTAATCTACTCAACCTCTCTTCATAGCTAGCGCCCTCCATACCAGGCAACATCCTGGTGAACCTCCTCTGCACCCTCTCCAAAGCATCTACATCCTTTTGGTAATGTGGCGACCAGAACTGCACGCAGTATTCCAAATGTGGCCAAACCAAAGTCTTATACAACTGTAACATGACCTGCCAACTCTTGTACTCAATACCCCGTCCGATGAAGGAAAGCATGCCGTATGCCTTCTTGACCACTCTATTGACCTGCGTTGCCACCTTCAGGGAACAATGGACCTGAACACCCAAATCTCTCTGTCCATCAATTTTCCCCAGGACTTTTCCATTTATTGTATAGTTCACTCTTGAATTGGATCTTCCAAAATGCATCACCTCGCATTTGCCCTGATTGAACTCCATCTGCCATTTCTCTGCCCAACTCTCCAATCGATCTATATTCTGTTGTATTCTCTGACAGTCCCCTTCAGTATCTGCTACTCCACCAATCTTAGTGTCGTCTGCAAACTTGCTAATCAGACCACCTATACTTTCCTCCAAATCATTTATGTATATCACAAACAACAGTGGTCCCAGCACGGATCCCTGTGGAACACCACTGGTCACACGTCTCCATTTTGAGAAACTCCCTTCCACTGCTACTCTCTGTCTCCTGTTGCCCAGCCAGTTCTTTATCCATCTAGCTAGTACACCCTGGACCCCATGCGACTTCACTTCCTCCATCAACCGACCATGGGGAACCTTTATCAAACGCCTTACTGAAGTCCATGTATATGACATCTACAGCCCTTCCCTCATCAATCAACTTTGTCACTTCCTCAAAGAATTCTATTAAGTTGGTAAGACATGACCTTCCCTGCACAAAACCATGTTGCCTATCACTGATAAGCCCATTTTCTTCCAAATGGGAATAGATCCTATCCCTCAGTATCTTCTCCAGCAGCTTCCCTACCACTGACGTCAGGCTCACCGGTCTATAATTACCTGGATTATCCCTGCTACCCTTCTTAAACAAGGGGACAACATTAGCAATTCTCCAGTCCTCCGGGATCTCACCCATGTTTAAGGATGCTGCAAAGATATCTGTTAAGGCCCCAGCTATTTCCTCTCTCGCTTCCCTCAGTAACCTGGGATAGATCCCATCTGGACCTGGGGACTTGTCCACCTGAATGCCTTTTAGAATACCCAACACTTCCTCCCTCCTTATGCCGACTTGACCGAGAGTAATCAAACATCTATCCCTAACCTCAACATCCGTCATGTCCCTCTCCTCGGTGAATACCGACGCAAAGTACTCGTTTAGAATCTCACCCATTTTCTCTGACTCCACGCATAATTTTCCTCCTTTGTCCTTGAGTGGGCCAATCCTTTCTCTAGTTACCCTCTTGCTCCTTATATATGAATAAAAGGCTTTGGGATTTTCCTTAACCCTGTTCGCTAAAGATATTTCATGACCCCTTTTAGCCCTCTTAATTCCTCGTTTCAGATTGGTCCTACATTCCCGATATTCTTCCAAAGCTTCGTCTTTCTTCAGCCGCCTAGACCTTATGTATGCTTCCTTTTTCCTCCTAGCTAGTCTCACAATTTCACCTGTCATCCATGGTTCCCTAATCTTGCCATTTCTCTCCCTCATTTTCACAGGAACATGTCTCTCCTGCACACTAATCAACCTCTCTTTAAAAGCCTCCCACACATCAAATGTGGATTTATCTTCATACAGCTGCTCCCAATCTACATTCCCCAGCTCCTGCCGAATTTTGGTATAGTTGGCCTTCCCCCAATTTAGCACTCTTCCTTTGGGACCACTCTCGTCTTTGTCCATGAGTATTCTAAAACTTACGGAATTGTGATCACTATTCCCAAAGTAGTCCCCTACTGAAACTTCAACCACCTGGCCGGGCTCATTCCCCAACACCAGGTCCAGTATGGCCCCTTCCCGAGTTGGACTATTTACATACTGCTCTAGAAAACCCTCCTGGATGCTCCTTACAAATTCTGCTCCATCTAGACCTCTAACACTAAGTGAATCCCAGTCAATGTTGGGAAAATTAAAATCTCCTATCACCACCACCCTGTTGCTCCTACATCTTTCCATAATCTGTTTACATATTTGTGCCTCTATCTCACGCTCGCTGTTGGGAGGCCTGTAGTACAGCCCCAACATTGTTACTGCACCCTTCCTATTTCTGAGTTCTGCCCATATTGCCTTACTGCTCGAGTCCTCCATAATGCCCTCCTTCAGCACAGCTGTGATATCCTCTTTGACCAGTAATGCAACTCCTCCACCCCTTTTACCTCCCTCTCTATCCCGCCGGAAGCATCGATATCCTGGGATATTTAGTTGCCAATCGTGCCCTTCCCTCAACCAAGTCTCAGTAATAGCAATAACATCATACTCCCAGGTACTAATCCAAGCCCTAAGTTCATCTGCCTTACCTACTACACTTCTTGCATTAAAACAAGTGCACCTCAGACCACCGGTCCCTTTGCGTTCATCATCTGCTCCCTGCCTACTCTTTCCCTTAGTCACGCTGACTTCATTATCTAGTTCCTTACAGGCTTTAGTTACTACGTCCTTACTGTCCACTGACCTCCTCATTTGGTTCCCATCCCCCTGCCACATTAGTTTAAACCCTCCCCAACACCGTTAGCAAAAGCACCCCCAAGCACATTGGTTCCAGTCCGGCCCAGGTGTAGACCGTCCAATTTGTAATAGTCCCACCTCCCCCAGAACCGGTCCCAATGTCCCAAAAATCTGAACCCCTCCCTCCTGCACCATCTCTCAAGCCACGCATTCATCCTGACTATTCTTTCATTTCTACTCTGACTAGCACGTGGTACTGGTAGCAATCCTGAGATTACTACCTCTGAGGTCCTACTTTTTAACTTGGCTCCTAACTCCCTAAATTCTGCTTGTAGGACCTCATCCCGTTTTTTACCGATATCATTGGTGCCTATGTGCACAACGACAACTGGCTGTTCACCCTCCTCCTTCAGAATGTTCTGCAGCCGATCAGAGACATCCCTGACCCGTGCACCTGGGAGGCAACATACCATTCGGGAGTCTCGTTTTCGACCACAGAACCGCCTATCTACTCCCCTTACAATCGAATCCCCTATGACTATAGCCCTTCCACTCTTTTTCACGCCCTTCTGAACAGCAGAGCCAGCCACGGTGCCATGAACCTGGCTACTGCTGCCTTCCCCTGGTGAGCCACCTCCCTCAACAGTATCCAAAACGGTATACCTGTTTTGGAGGGAGATGACCGCAGGGGACACCTGCGCTGCCTTCCTGCTCTTTCTCTGCCTTTTGGTCACCCATTTCCTTTCTCCCTCAGCAATCCTAATCTGCAGTGTGACCAATTCGCTAAACGTGCTATCCACGACCTCCTCAGCACCGTGGATGCTCCAAAGTGAGTCCATCCGCAGCTCCAGAGCCGTCATGCGGTCTAACAAGAGCTGCAGCTGGACACACTTCCAGCACGTGAAGGAGTCAGGGACATCAGCCGTGTCCCTGAGCTCCCACATTGAGCAAGAGGAGCATAACACGGGTCTGAGATCTCCTGCCATTTTCAATCTTAAGCTTAACTTAGTCTTAACTTAGATAAATGAAACAGGAACGAAAAGTTTTTACCAATCACACGAGAGAAAAAAAAGAAATAGAAAAAGCCTAACCTTATCTTCTCACCACCAAGTCCTTTTTTTTTGGTTAGAGGAGGAGGGCGGGTGGGAGACACTACAGGTGTAGTGTCTCAGGTTCAGCCGCTGCCCAAATATATAGGACTCACTTACCCAGCTGCCACCTCGCTCTCCCTGTCGCCGCTGCAAAAAAAAAAGATCCAATTTGACTAAATTGCCCTGAATCCCATGGGCTCTTACCTTCTTAACCAATCTCCCATGTGGGACCTTATCAAAAACCTTACTGAAATTCATGTATACTACATCTACTGCTTTACCCTCATCCACACATCTCGTCACCTCCTCGAAAAATTCAAAGAAGAACAAAGAACAAAGAAAATGACAGCACAGGAACTGGCCCTTCGACCCTCCAAGCCTGCGCCGATCCAGGTCCTCTATCTAAACCTGTCGCCTATTTTCTAAGGGTCTGTATCTCTTTACTTCCTGCCCATTCATGTATCTGTCTAGATACATCTTAAAAGATGCTATCGTGCCCGCGTCTACCACCTCCGCTGGCAATGCGTTCCAGGCACCCATCACCCTCTGCGTAAAGAACTTTCCACGCATATCCCCCCTAAACTTTTCCCCTTTCACTTTGAACTCGTGTCCCCTTGTAATTGAATCCCCCACTCTGGGAAAAAGCTTCTTGCTATCCACCCTGTCTATACCTCTCATGATTTTGTACACCTCAATCAGGTCCCCTCTCAACCTCCGTCTTTATAATGGAAATAATCCTAATCTACTCAACCTCTCTTCATAGCGAGCGCCCTCCATACCAGGCAACATCCTGGTGAACCTCCTCTGCACCCTCTCCAAAGCATCTACATCCTTTTGGTAATGTGGCGACCAGAACTGCACGCAGTATTCCAAATGTGGCCGAACCAAAGTCCTATACAACTGTAACATGACCTGCCAACTCTTGTACTCAATACCCCGTCCGATGAAGGAAAGCATGCCGTATGCCTTCTTGACCACTCTATTGACCTGCGTTGCCACCTTCAGGGAACAATGGACCTGAACACCCAAATCTCTCTGTACATCAATTTTCCCCAGGACTATTTCAATCAAGTTAGTTAGACACGATCTCCCCCTGACAAAGCCGTGCTGACTATCCCTGATTATTCCCTGCCCCTCCAAGTGGAGATTAATCCTGTCTCTCAGAATTTTTTCCAATATTTTCCCAATCACTGATGTTAGACTCACTGGCCTGTAATTGCCTGGTCGATCCCTGCTACCCTTCTTAAATAATGGTACCACATTCGCTGTCTTCCAGTCCTCTGGCACCTTTCCCATGGCCAGAGAGGATTTGAAAATTTGTGTCAGAGCCCCTGATATCTCCTCCCTTGCCTCACATCTGGGCCTGGGGATTTATCCACTTTTAAGCCCGTTAAAAGAGCTAATATTTCCTCCCTTTCCTCCAAGGACTCAGGATAGTTCACATTTGTGCAGAAGGGAATGAAAGCTGATGTGTTTGATCAGTGTATATTTACATTTCACTTGAAATTCTGTCGATAAGCTTTGTAATTTCGATATTGTGAAATATTATAGTGTACAATAGTGGGTTATATGAGGTCAATCATCTTAGTCTAGGACATCACTGCAGGAGTTCCTCTTAGTCCTAGTCCCTTCCCATCTTGAGCTTCTTCATCAATGACCTTCCCTCTATCATAAGATTAGAAGCTGTGGATGTTTGCTGATGATTGCACAATGTTCAGCACCATTTGCGACTCCTCAGATACTGAAGCAGTCCAAGCCCATATGCCGCAAAACCTGAACTATATCCAGGCTTGGGCTAATAAGTGGCAGGTAACATTCGTGCCACACATGTGTCAGGCACTGACCATATCAAACAAAAGAGAACCGAACCATCTCCCCTTGACAATGGCATTACCATCACTGAATCCCCCGCTATCAACATCCTAGGGGGTTTCCATTGACCAGAAACTGAACTGGACCAGCCCCATAAATGCTGTGGCTACAACAGCAGGTTAGAGGCTGGGATTTCTGCGGTGAGTAACTCACCTCCTGTCTCCCCAATGCCTGTCCACCATGTACTAGGGGGGGGTTTAAACTAATTCAGCAGGGGGATGGGAACCTAAATTGTAGTTCCAGTGTACAGGATGTTGAGAGTAGTGAGGTCAGGGATAAGGTTACAAAGACGCAAGAGGGCACTGGCAAGCAAGAACTTGGTTTAAAGTGTGTCTACTTCAACGCCAGGAGCATCCGGAATAAGGTGGGTGAGCTTGCAGCATGGGTTGGTACCTGGGATCTCGATGTTGTGGCCATTTCGGAGACATGGCTAGAGCAGGGACAGGAATGGATGTTGAAGGTTCCGGGATTTAGATGTTTCACTAAGAACAGAGAAGATGGTAAAAGAGGGGGGGGGTGTGGCATTGTTAATCAAGGAGAGTATTACGACGGCAGAAAGGACGTTTGAGGACTCGTCTACTGAGGTAGTATGGGCCGAGGTTAGAAACAGGAGAGGAGAGATCACCCTGTTGGGAGTTTTCTATAGACCTCCGAATAGTTCCAGAGATGTAGAGGAAAGAATAGCGAAGATGATTCTTGACAGGAGCGAGAGTAACAGGGTAGTTGTTATGGGGGATTTTAACTTTCCAAATATTGACTGGAAATACGATAGTTCGAGTATTTTAGATGGGTCAGTTTTTGTCCAGTGTGTGCAGGAGGGTTTTCTGACACAGTATGTAGACAGGCCAACCAGGGGCGATGCCACATTGGATTTGGTACTGGGTAATGAACCCGGCCAGGTGTTAGATTTAGATGTAGGTGAGCACTTTGATGATAGTGATCACAATTCGGTTAGGTTTACCTGAGTGATGGGCAGGGACAGGCATATACCGCAGAGCAAGAATTATAGCTGGGGGAAAGGAAATGATGATGCGATTAGGCAAGACTTAGGATGCGTAGGATGGGGAAGGAAACTGCAGGGGATGGGCACAATCGAAATGTGGAGCTTATTCAGGGAGCAGCTGCTGCGTGTCCTTGATAAGTATGTACCTGTCAGGCAGGGAGGAAGTTGTCGAGCAAGGGAGCCGTGGTTTACTAAAGAAGTTGAAGCGCTTGTCAAGAGGAAGAAGAAGGCTTATGTTAGGATGAGACGTGAAGGCTCAGTTAGGGCGCTTGAGAGTTACAAGCTAGCCAGGAAGGATCTAAAGGGAGAGCTAAGAAGAGCGAGGAGAGGACACGAGAAGTCATTGGCGGATAGGATCAAGGAAAACCCTAAGGCTTTCTATAGGTATATCAGGAATAAAAGAATGACTAGAGTTAGATTAGGGCCAATCAAGGATAGTAGTGGGAAGTTGTGTGTGGAATCAGAGGAGATAGGGGAAGCATTAAATGAATATTTTTCGTCAGTATTTACAGTAGAGAAAGAAAATGTTGTCGAGGAGAATACTGAGAGACAGACTACTAGGCTAGATGGGATTGAGGTTCACAAGGAGGAGGTGTTAGCAATTTTGGAAAGTGTGAAAATAGTTAAGTAGAGTAGAGTAGAGTAGAGACAGCCCTGGTAATTATAGACCTGTGAGCCTTACCTCGGTTGTGGGTAAAATGTTGGAAAAGGTTATAAGAGATAGGATTTATAATCATCTTGAAAAGAATAAGTTCATTAGAGATAGTCAGCACAGTTTTGTGAAGGGTAGGTTGTGCCTCACAAACCTTATTGAGTTTTTTGAGAAGGTGACCAAACAGGTGGATGAGGGTAAAGCCGTGGATGTGGTGCATATGGATTTCAGTAAGGCGTTTGATAAGGTTCCCCACGGTAGGCTATTGCAGAAAATACGGAAGTATGGGATTGAAGGTGATTTAGTGCTTTGGATCAGAAATTGGCTAGCTGAAAGAAGACAGAGGGTGGTGGTTGATGGCAAATGTTCATCCTGGAGTTTAGTTACTAGTGGTGTACCGCAAGGATCTGTTTTGGGGCCACTGCTGTTTGTCATTTTTATAAATGACCTGGATGAGGGTGTAGAAGGGTGGGTTAGTAAATTTGCGGATGACACGAAGGTCGGTGGAGTTGTGGATAGTGCCGAAGGATGTTGTAGGCAACAGAGGGACATAGATAGGCTGCAGAGCTGGGCTGAGAGATGGCAAATGGAGTTTAATGCGGAAAAGTGTGAGGTGATTCACTTTGGAAGGAGTAACAGGAATGCAGAGTACTGGGCTAATGGGAAGATTCTTGGTAGTGTAGATGAGCAGAGAGATCTTGGTGTCCAGGTACATAAATCCCTGAAAGTTGCCACCCAGGTTAATAGGGCTGTTAAGAAGGCATATGGTGTGTTAGCTTTTATTAGTAGGGGGATCGCGTTTCGGAGCCACGAGGTCATGCTGCAGCTGTACAAAACGCTGGTGCGGACGCACCTGGAGAATTGCGTGCAGTTCTGGTCACCATATTATAGGAAGGATGTGGAAGCTTTGGAAAGGGGGCAGAGGAGATTTACTAGGATGTTGCCTGGTATGGAGGGAAGGTCTTACGAGGAAAGGCTGAGGGACTTGAGGTTGTTTTCGTTGGAGAGAAGGAGGAGGAGAGGTGACTTAATAGAGACATATAAGATAATCAGAGGGTTAGATAGGGTGGATAGTGAGCGTCTTTTTCCTCGGATGGTGATGGCAAACACGAGGGGACATAGCTTCAAGTTGAGGGGTGATAGATATAGGACAGATATTAGAGATAGTTTCTTTACTCAGAGAGTAGTAGGGGCGTGGAACGCCCTGCCTGCAACAGTAATAGACTCGCCAACTTTAAGGGCATTTAAGTGGTCATTGGATAGACATATGGATGAAAATGGAATAGTGTAGGTCAGATGGTTTCACAGGTCAGCGCAACATCGAGGGCAGAAGGGCCTGTTCTGCGCTGTAATGTTCTATGTTCTAAGCAGAATTTAGGGAGTTAGGAGCCAAGTTAAAAAGTAGAACCTCAGAGGTAGTAATCTCAGGATTGCTACCAGTGCCACGTGATAGTCAGAGTAGAAATGAAAGAATAGTCAGGATGAATGCGTGGCTTGAGAGATGGTGCAGGAGGGAGGGGTTCAGATTTTTGGGACATTGGGACCGGTTCTGGGGGAGGTGGGACTATTACAAATTGGACGGTCTACACCTGGGCCGGACTGGAACCAATGTCCTTGGGGGTGCTTTGGCTAACGGTATTGGGGAGGGTTTAAACTAATGTGGCAGGGGGATGGGAACCAAATGAGGAGGTCAGTGGACAGTAAGGACGTAGTAACTAAAGCCTGTAAGGAACTAGATAATGAAGTCAGCGTGACTAAGGAAAAGAGTAGACAGGGAGCAGATGATGAACGCAAAGGGACTGGTGGTCTGAGGTGCATTTGTTTTAATGCAAGAAGTGTAGTAGGTAAGGCAGATGAACTTAGGGCCTGGATTAGTACCTGGGAGTATGATGTTATTGCTATTACTGAGACTTGGTTGAGGGAAGGGCATGATTGGCAACTAAATATCCCAGGATATCGATACTTCCGGCGGGATAGAGAGGGAGGTAAAAGGGGTGGAGGAGTTGCAGTACTGGTCAAAGAGGATATCACAGCTGTGCTGAAGGAGGGCACTATGGAGGACTCGAGCAGTGAGGCAATATGGGCAGAACTCAGAAATAGGAAGGGCGCGGTAACAATGTTGGGGCTGTACTACAGGCCTCCCAACAGTGAGCATGAGATAGAGGTACAAATATGTGAACAGATTATGGAAAGATGTAGGAGCAACAGGGCGGTGGTGATAGGAGATTTTAATTTTCCCAACATTGACTGGGATTCACTTAGTGTTAGAGGTCCAGATGGAGCAGAATTTGTAAGGAGCATCCAGGAGGGTTTTCTGGAGCAGTATGTAAATAGTCCAACTCGGGAAGGGGCCATACTGGACCTGGTGTTGGGGAATGAGCCCGGCCAGGTGGTTGAAGTTTCAGTAGGGGACTACTTTGGGAATAGTGATCACAATTCCGTAAGTTTTAGAATACTCATGGACAAAGAAGAGAGTGGTCCCAAAGGAAGAGTGCTAAATTGGGGGAAGGCCAACTATACCAAAATTCGGCTGGAGCTGTGGAATGTAGATTGGGAGCAGCTGTTTGAAGGTAAATCCACATTTGATATGTGGGAGGCTTTTAAAGAGAGGTTGATTAGCGTGCAGGAGAGACATGTTCCTGTGAAAATGAGGGATAGAAATGGCAAGATTAGGGAACCATGGATGACAGGTGAAATTGTGAGACCAGCTAAGAGGAAAAAGGAAGCATACATAAGGTCTAGGAGGCTGAAGAAAGACGAAGCTTTGAAAGAATATCGGGAATGTAGGACCAATCTGAAACGAGGAATTAAGAGGGCTAAAAGGGGTCATGAAATATCTTTAGCGAACAGGGTTAAGGAAAATCCCAAAGCCTTTTATTCATATATAAGGAGCAAGAGGGTAACAAGAGAAAGGATTGGCCCACTCAAGGACAAAGGAGGAAAGTTATGCGTGGAGTCAGAGAAAATGGGTGAGATTCTAAATGCATCGGTATTCACCGAGGAGAGGGACATGATGGATGTTGAGGTTAGGGACAGATGTTTGATTACTCTAGGTCAAGTCGGCATAAGGAGGGAGGAAGTGTTGGGTATTCTAAAAGGCATTAAGGTGGACAAGTCCCCAGGTCCGGATGGGATCTATCCCAGGTTACTGAGGGAAGCGAGAGAGGAAATAGCTGGGACCTTAACAGATATCTTTGCAGCATCCTTAAACACGGGTGAGGTCCTGGAGGACTGGAGAATTGCTAATGTTGTCCCCTTGTTTAAGAAGGGTAGCAGGGAAAATCCAGGTAATTATAAACCGGTGAGCCTGACATCAGTGGTAGGGAAGCTGCTGGAGAAGATACTGAGGGATAGGATCTATTCCCATTTGGAAGAAAATGGGCTTATCAGTGATAGGCAACATGGTTTTGTGCAGGGAAGGTCATGTCTTACCAACTTAATAGAATTCTTTGAGGAAGTGACAAAGTTGATTGATGAGGGAAGGGCTGTAGATGTCATATACATGGACTTCAGTAAGGCGTTTGATAAGGTTCCCCATGGTAGGCTGATGGAGAAAGTGAAGTCGCATGGGGTCCAGGGTGTACTAGCTGGATGGATAAAGAACTGGCTGGGCAACAGGAGATGTAATGTTCGAATTAAAATGGAGACGTGTGACCAGTGGTGTTCCACAGGGATCCATGCTGGGACCACTGTTGTTTGTGATATACATAAATGATTTGGAGGAAAGTGTCGGTGGTCTGATTAGCAAGTTTGCAGACGACACTAAGATTGGTGGAGTGGCAGATAGTGAAGGGGACTGTCAGAGAATACAGCAGAGTATAAATAGATTGGAGAGTTGGGCAGAGAAATGGCAGATGGAGTTCAATCAGGGCAAATGCGAGGTGATGCATTTTGGAAGATCCAATTCAAGAGTGAATTATACAGTAAATGGAAAAGTCCTGGGGAAAATTGATGGACAGAGAGATTTGGGTGTTCAGGTCCATTGTTCCCTGAAGGTGGCAACGCAGGTAAATAGAGTGGTCAAGAAGGCATACGGCATGCTTTCCTTCATCGGGCGGGGTATTGAGTACAAGGGATGGCAGGTCATGTTACAGTTGTGTAAGACTTTGGTTCGGCCACATTTGGAATACTGCGTGCAGTTCTGGTCGCCACATTACCAAAAGGATGTAGATGCTTTGGAGAGGGTGCAGAGGAGGTTCACCAGGATGTTGCCTGGTATGGAGGGCGCTAGCTATGAAGAGAGATTGAGCAGATTAGGATTATTTTCATTAGAAAGACGGAGGTTGAGGGGGGACCTGATTGAGGTGTACAAAATCATGAGAGGTATAGACAGGGTGGATAGCAAGAAGCTTTTTCCCAGAGTGGGGGTTTCAATTACTAGGGGTCACGAGTTCAAAGTGAGAGGGGAAAAGTTTAGGGGGGATATGCGTGGAAAGTTCTTTACGCAGAGGGTGGTGGGTGCCTGGAACGCGTTGCCAGCGGAGGTGGTAGACGCGGGCACGATCGCGTCTTTTAAGATGTATCTAGACAGATACATGAATGGGCAGGAAGCAAAGAGATACAGACCCTTAGAAAATAGGCGACATGTTTAGATAGAGGATCTGGATCGGCGCAGGCTTGGAGGGCCGAAGGGCCTGTTCCTGTGCTGTAATTTTCTTGCGGAACATCTCCGCTCAGTCCGCAAGCAGGACCCTGAGCTTCCGGTTGCTTGCCATTTCAACACTCCCCCCTGCTCTCATGCTCACATCTCTGTCCTGGGATTGCTGCAGTGTTCCAGAGAACATCAACGCAAGCTCGAGGAACAGCATCTCATCTACCGATTAGGCACACTACAGCCTGCCGGACTGAACATTGAGTTCAATAATTTCACAGCATGACAGCCCCCCACTTTACTTTCATTTTTAGTCATTTTTAGTTATTTTTTCTTCCTCTTTTTTGCATTCCTTTTTACATTTTTTACAATCTTTTTTTGCATTTATTTCATTTCATCTTAGTTTGTTCAGTTTGCTTACCCACTGTTTTTTTCAGGTTGTTTTTCTTCAGGTTTGCACTTGCTGATGTTCTATATTCAGTATATTCACACCTAATCTGTACTCATGCTTTGTCTTTCAACACACCATTAACATATTGTTTGCCTTTGCTCCGTGACCTTTTGGTCAGCTATGTGGCCTGGTCCAATCTGCACCTTCTCCTTTGTTATCTCTTGCCCAACCCCCACCTCACTTGTTTATAATCTGTGACTTTTCTAATATTTGTCAGTTCCGAAGAAGGGTCACTGACCCGAAACGTTAACTCTGCTTCTCTTTCCACAGATGCTGCCAGACCTGCTGAGTGAATCCAGCATTTCTTGTTTTTGTTTCTGTAATTTTCTTTGTTCTTTGTTCAGAGTTAACGTTTCGGGTCAGTGACCCAAAGAAGGGTCACTGATCCGAAACGTTAACTCTGCCTCTCTTTGCACAGATGCTGCCAGACCTGCTGAGTGGTTCCAGCATTTCTTGTTTTTATTACAACACTCATGAAGCTTGGCACCATACAGGACAAAGCAGCCCACTTCATTGGCACCCCATCCACCACCTTCAACATTCACTCCTCCACCACTGAGGCGCAGTGGCAGCAGTGTGTACCATCTACAGGATGCACTGCAGCAACTCACCAAGGTTCCTTCAACAACAAACCCATGACCTCTACCACCTAAAAGGACATGGGCAGCAGATGCATAGGAACAACACCACCTGCAAGTTCCCCTCTAAGCCACACATCATCCTAACTTGGAACTATATCACCATTCCTTCACTGTCGTTGGGTCAAAATCTTGGAACTCCCTATATAATTGATTAATTACTTGACTTAATCAAAGCATAATCAGATTTATCAGAGACACATCAGAGACGCCATCTATGACGCAGCAATGACCACCGATGGCAAACGTGTGAAGCGGAATGCAGACTGGTTTCAATCTCACATTGAAGAGCTGGAACCTGTCATAGACGCTAAGTGCATTGCACTGCTGAACTACAAGAAATCCCCCAGCGAGTTAACATCCGTAGCACTTAAAGCAGCCAGAAGCACTGCACAAAGAACAGCCAAGCGCTGCGCAAATGACTACTGGCAACACCTATGCAGTCATATTCAGCTGGCCTCTGACACCGGAAATATCAGAGGAATGTATGATGGCATTAAGAGGGCTTTTGGGCCAACCATCATGAAGATTGCCCCCCTCAAATCTAAATCAGGGGACACAATCACTGACCAACGCAAGCAAATGGACCGCTGGGTGGAGCACTACCTAGAACTGTACTCCAGGGAAAATGTTGTCACTGAGACCACCCTCAATGCAGCCCAGTTTCTGCCAGTCATGGATGAGCTGGACGTACAGCCAACAAAATCGGAACTCAGCGATGCCATTGATTCTCTAGCCAGCGGAAAAGCCCCTGGGAAGGACGGCATTACCCCTGAAATCATCAAGAGTGCCAAGCCTGCTATACTTTCAGCACTGTACGAACTGCTTTGCCTGTGCTGGGACGAGGGAGCAGTACCACAGGACATGCGCGATGCCAATATCATCACCCTCTATAAGAACAAGGGTGACCGCGGTGACTGCAACAACTACCGTGGAATCTCCCTGCATAGTGGGGAAAGTCTTCGCTCGAGTCGCTTTAAACAGGCTCCAGAAGCTGGCTGAGTGTGTCTACCCTGAGGCACAGTGTGGCTTTCGAGCAGAGAGATCCACCGTTGACATGCTGTTCTCCCTTCGACAGCTACAGGAGAAATGCCGTGAACAACAGATGCCCCTCTACATTGCTTTCATTGAACTGACCAAAGCCTTTGACCTTGTCAGCAGACATGGTCTCTTCAGACTACCAGATAAGATCGGATGTCCACCAAAGCTACTAAGTATCATCACCTCATTCCATGACAATATGAAAGGCACAATTCAACATAGCGGCGCCTCATCAGACCCTTTCCTATCCTGAGTGGCGTCAAACAGGGCTGTGTTCTCGCACCTACACTATTTGGGATTTTCTTCTCCCTGCTGCTCTCTCATGCGTTCAAGTCTTCAGAAGAAGGAATTTTCCTCCACACAAGATCAGGTGGCAGGTTGGTCAACCTTGCCCGTCTAAGAACGAAGACCAAAGTACGGAAAGTCCTCATCAGGGAACTCCTCTTTGCTGACGATGCTGCATTAACATCTCACACTGAAGAGTGTCTGCAGAGACTCATCGACAGGTTTGCGGCCTGCAACGAATTTGGCCTAACCATCAGCCTCAAGGAAATGAACATCATGGGACAGGACATCACAAATGCCCCATCCATAAATATCGGCGACCACATTTTGGAAGTGGTTCAAGAGTTCACCTACCTAGGCTCAACTATCACCAGTAACCTGAAATCAACAAGCGCATGGGAAAGGCTTCCACTGCTATGTCCAGACTGGCCAAGAGAGTGTGGGAAAATGGCACACTGACACAGAACACAAAAGTCCAAGTGTATCAAGCCTATGTCCTCAGTACCTTGCTCTACGGCAACGAGGCCTGGACAAAGTATGTCAGCCAAGAGCAACGTCTCAATTCATTCCATCTTCGCTGCCGCCGGAGAATCCTTGGCATCAGGTGGCAGGACCATATCTCTAACACTGAAATCCTCGAGGCGGCCAACATACCCAGCATATACACCCTACTAAGCCAGCGGCGCCTGAGATGGCTTGGCCATGTGAGCTGCATGGAAGATGGCAGGATCCCCAAGGACACATTGTACAGCGAGCTCGTCACTGGTATCAGACCCACCGGCCATCCTTGTCTCCGCTTTAATGACATCTGCAAACGCGACATGAAGTCCTGTGACATTGATCACAAATCGTGGGAGTCAGTTGCCAGCGATCGCCAGAGCTGGAGGGCAACCATAAAGGCGGGGCTAAAGCGTGGCAAATCGAAGAGACTTAGCAGTTGGCAGGAAAAAAGTCAGAAGCGCAAGGGGAGAGCCAACTGCGTAACAGCCCTGTCAACCAATTTTATCTGCAGCACCTGTGGAAGAGTCTGTCACTCTAGAATTGGCCTTTATAGCCACTCCAGGCGCTGCTTCACAAACCGCTGACCACCTCCAGGCGCTTACCCATTGTCTCTCGAGACAAGGAGGCCAAAGGTGAAGATGAATCAGACTTAGTTTTAAATCAATGTCTACAAAGTAACCTTCAAAAATTCAATACAGGTTTAATACAGGTTTTCTTTTTAAATCAAGAACAAAGTAGAAGTAAAATTCAAAAATATAAAAATGCAAAAAGTAGTGGCTGTAGGCCTCAGATTGAAATACTATTAGTGAGTAAACACAGCTGTTCCTGCCTGAAATAAACACAAGATGCTATAAATGGCAACTTTAAAATTGACATTAATGGTTATCACTTCTTGGCCAATAAAACAACTGTCTGCTTTGGATGTGGATGTTTTAATTGGTGGAGACTGTATTCTGTTTGGTTCAAGTCACTGCACCTCAGGAAGGAGGATATACTAGCCCTAGAGGGATTACAGCACAGATTCACCAGAATGATACCAGGACTAAAGGCTTAAATAATGAGGAAAGATAGCATAAACTTCGGGTTTATTCTCTTGAGTTTAGATAGTCGAGGAGCGATCTAATTGAGGTGTTTGAACTAGGCCATTTAGGAGTGAAATCAGGAAGCACTTTTTCAGATCTCTAAAATACTGCAGCCAGAAAATGTAGATTTTATTGCAGGTCTATCCATTTCTGTGGCACAATTATCCATGTTCCAAATATATTTGTACACTAAGGAAAGATGTTGAATCAGTTTGGGTGGAGCCAAGAAACAGCAAGGGGCAGAAAACATTGGTGGGAGTTGTTGATAGGCTACCAAACAGTAGTGGTCATGTTGGCACAATATAAATCATGAAATTAGAGGTGCATGTAACATGGGTAATACAGTAATAATGGGTGACTTCAATTTACATATAGACTGCAAAAACCTAATCAGCTCGAATGCTGTGAATTCCTGGAGTGTGTATCAGATGGGTGTCTTGAGCAGTACAGTGAAGAACCAACTAGGGATCGGGCTATTTTAGATTTAGTATTATGTAATGAGAAAGGGCTAATTAATAACCTTGCTGTAAAGGAGCCTTTGGGAAATAGTGACCATAATATGATAGAATTTTAGATTAAGTTTGAAAATGATATAGTACATTCTGAGACTAGGGTTTTGAATCTGAACAAAGGGAACTATGAAGGTGTGAGGGATAAATTGGCTATGGTGGATTGGGAAAATACATTAAAAGATTTGATGGTAGACAGGCAATGGCTAGTATTTAAAGAAGTATTACATGGTCTACACATATACATTCCTCTAAGACACAAAAACCCAAAAGGAAAGATGAATCAACCGTGACTAATGAAAGAAGGTAAAGATTGCATTAGATCAAAGGAAGTGGCTTATAAGGATACCAGAAAAAGTGGAAAGCCCGAGGATTGGGAGTAATTTAGAATCCAGCAAAGGATGACCAAGAAACTGAAAAAGAGATTATGTATGCAAGCTAACGAGAAACATAAAGGCAGACTGTAAAAGCTTCTTTAGGTATGTGAAAAGGACAAATGTGGGTCCATTACAGGCACAGACAGGAGAATTTATAATGGAAAATAGGGAACTGGCAGAGAATCTAAACAATTACTTTGTGTCTGTCTTTACAAAGGAAGATATAGGAAATCTCCCAAAAATGCGAGGGAAACAAGGGACTTGTGAAAATGAGGAACTGAAAGAAATTAGTATTAATAATGAGGTAGTACTCAAAAAATTAGCTGGATTGAAAGTTGATAAATCCCATGGACCAAATGAGCTACATCCCAGAAAATTGAAGGAGGTTTTTATAGCGGATGCATTGTGGTTATCTTTCAAAATTCTATAGATTCTGGAAAGGCTCCTGCGTACTGGAAAGTAGCAAATGTAACCCCATTGTCTTCCAGTTGTTTTGTGCTTTCCTTCCAAGTGTCCCTATTGTCCATCACCTCAGCCAGGTGAACGGCACAGCTAGGAGCACTGACCACTACTGGGTACATTATTCTCTGAGAAGTTTCTCGAGTATCCCTTAACCCATGTGGCATCAATTAACATTGGAAAACCCTGTCTGGTGTAACAGAAGCTGACTTTTTCTTATCTTGGGGTGTCAAAGGAATTTGACATGATTCCTCCAACACATTTGTCTCTCCAAGACACATGATATTGCCCACTCTGTCCATATAGTCCTTTAAATGAAAATTTTGGTAGGAGTCTACCTTCTTTACCGCAGTTACTTTGCGAGAGTCTAGAACCATAGAAAAATTACAGCACAGAAGGAGGCCATTCAGCCCGTCATATCCGTGCCGGCCGAAAAAACTAGCCGCCCAATCTAATCCCACTTTCCAGCACCTGGTCCATAGCCCTGCCGATTACAGCACTTCGGGTGCATGTCTCGGTACCTTTTAAAAGAATTGAGGGTTTCTGCCTCCACCACCGTTCCTGGCAGTGAATTCCAGACACCCACCACCCTCTGGGTGAAAAATGTTTTCCTCATGTCCCCTCTAATCCTCCTACTAATCATCTTAAATCTGTGCCCCCTGGTAATTGACCTTTCCACTAGGGCAAACAGGTCCTTCCTGTCTACCCTATCTCGGCCCCTCATAATTTTGTACACCTCCATTAAGTCACCCCTCAGCCTCCTCTGTTCTAAGGAAAACAACCCTAGTCTATCCAATCTTTCCTCAAAGCTGCAACTTTTGAGCCCTGGCAACATTCTTGTAAATCTCCTCTATACTCTCCACAGCAATTATGTCCTTTCTGTAATGTGGTGACCAGAACTGTACACAATACTCCAACTGTGACCTATCCAGCGTTTTATACAGTTCCAGCATTACATCCTTGCTTTTGTATTCTATACCTCGGCCAATAAAAGGAAAGCATTCCATATGCCTTCTTCACCACTCTATCTACCTGTCCTGCCATCTTCAGGGACCTGTGGACATGCACTCCAAGGTCTCTCATTTCTTCTACCCCTCTCAATATCCTCCCATTTATTGTGTATTCCCTCGCTTTATTTGCCCTCCCCAAATTTTATTTTAAATAAAAATTAAAAAATTAAAAATAAAAATAAAATAAAATAAATGCATTACCTCAGACTTATTTGGATTGAATTTCATTTGCTACTTTTCTGCCTACTCAACCAAACCATGAATATCTTTCTGGAGTCGACAGCTATCCTCTTCACTATCAACAACATGGCCAATTGTTGTGTCATCAGCAAATTTCCCAATCATGCCTCCCACATTTAAGTCCAGATCATTAATATATATCACAAACAGCAAGGGACACAACACTGAGCCCTGTGAAACACCACTGGAAACAACTTTCCATTCACAAAAACATCTGTCTACCCTTTGTTTCCTGTCCCTGAGCCAATTCTGGATCCAACCTGTCACATTCCCCTGTATCCCATGGGCTTTCATTTTACTGACCAGTCTGCCACGTGGGACCTTGTCAAATGCCTTACTAAAATCCATGTAGACCACATCAACTGCACTTCCCTCATCAATCCTTCTTGTTACTTCCTCAAAAATCTCAATTACATTAGTAAGACATGACATTCCCTTAACAAATCCATGATGACGATCCCTGATTAATCCATGCCTTTCTAAGTGGCAGTTTGTCCTGTCCCTCAGAATAGATTCTAACAATTTACCCACCACTGAGGTCAGACTGACAGGCCTATAATTATTTGGCCTATCCCTCACACCCTTTTTAAACAATGGTACAACGTTTGCGGACCTCCAATCGTCTAGTACTTCTCCTGTATCTAGTGAGGATTTGAAGATGATCCTCAGCACATTCGTTATTTCCTCCCTGGCTTCCTTTAACAACCTGGGATGCAATCCATCCAGCCCTGGTGATTTATCCACTTTCAAGGATGTCAGACCCTCTAGTACTTCCTCTCTGATTATGCTTATTGTATCTAATATTTTACACTCCTCCTCTTGAACTACAATGTCTGCATCAACCCTCTCCTTTGTGAAGACAGAGACAAAATAACTCATGAAGAACCCTGCCCACATCTTCTGCATCCGCGCATAAATTCCCTTGTACATCTCTGACAGGCCCTACCCTTTCATAGTTATCTCCTTGCTCTTAATGTACTGACAAAACATCTTTGGGTTTTCCTTGATTTTACCTGCCAATAATTTTTCATGTCCTCTCTTTGCTTATCTAATTTCCTTTTTTACTTCACCCCTGCACTTTTTATACTCCTCTAGGCTTTCTAAAGTATTAAGATTTTTGTGATCATCTAAAGCTTTCTTTTTCTGCTTTAACTTACCCTGTAAGCTTCTAGATAACTAGGGAGCTCTAGATTTGGGAGTACCACCCTTTATCTTTGTGGGGACATGCCTACACCATGTCTGTAGTACCTCGCTTTTGAATGTCTCCCACTGGTTTGCCACTGATTCTCCTTCAAGTAGCTGTATCCAGTCCACTTTCGCCAGGTCAGCTTCTTAAAATTGCCTTCCCCCAATTTAGAATTTTTACTCCCGTTTTATCTTTGTCCTTTTCCATGATTATGCTAAAACTTACTGTATTATGGTCACTATCTCCAAAATGGTCACCCACTGTTACTTCCTCCATTTGCCCAGCTTCATTACTGAAGACTAAATCTAGAATTGCGCCTCCTCTCGTTGGGCGTGTTACGTGCTGGCTAAAAAAGTTCTCTTGAACACAGTTCAAGAATTTTGTCCCCTCTGTGCCCTTCACACTATTTGTATCCCAGTTGATATTGGGGTAGATGAAATCCCCAACTATTATTGCACTATAGTTTTTGCGCTCATAAATTTGCCTACATATTTGTTCTTCTACCTCCCTCTCACTATTTGGGGGTCTATGGTACACTCCTAGTAGTGTGGCTGCCCCTTTTTTATTTCTGAGCTCCACCCATCATTTGATGATTCATTTAGCATATCATCCCTCCTCAAAGCTGTTATTGATTCCTGAACTAATAATGCGACACCCGCTCCTTTTTTATCTCTCTCTCTATCCCACCTGAAAACTATATATCCAGGGATGTTGAGTTGCCATTCTTGCCCCTCCTTAAGCCAAGTTTCCATTGTAGCAACGATATCATGTTGCCATGTATTTAACTGTGCCCTCAGCTCATCAGCTTTACTTACTATACTCCTTGCATTTAAATAAATACCCTTTAACACTGACAAATTCCTGTGCTGCACACTTTTTAACCTTTGCTTCTTCTGCCTTTCAGACTCACTCACTAATTTTCTGCCTCCTGTTCACTGCCCTGAAATTGTCCTATCTAAGACTATGCCCAGGTTCCCATCCCCCTGCCAAGCTAGTTTAAAACATCCCCAACAGCACTAGCAAACCTTCCTGCAAGGATATTGGTCCCAGTCCTGTTCAGGTGCAGACTGTCCGGCTTGTACAGGTCCCACCTTCCCCAGAACTGGTCCCAATGCCCCAGAAATCTGAAGCCCTCCCTCCTGCACCATCTCTCCAGCCACACATTCATCTGGTGTATTTTCCAATTTCTATACTCACTAGCACGTGGCCTTGGGAATAATCCGGAGATTACTACCTTTGAGATCCTGCTTGCAAATCTTGTTCCTAACACCCTAAACTCAGCCAGCAGGACCTCATCCCTATTTCTTCCTATGTTGTTGGTACCAATGTGGACCACTACCTCTGGCTGTGCACCCTCACCCTCCAGAATGCCCTGTAGCTGCTCAGTGATATCCATGACCCTTGCACCAGGGAGGCAACACACCATTCTGGAATCACTTCTGGGACCACAGAAATGCCTAACTGTTCTCCTAACTATAGAATCCCCCATCACTATTGCTCTCTTGTCCTTTCTCCTCCCTCCCTGCACAGCTGAGCCACCCATGGTGCTCTGGTCATGACTCTCACTGCACTCTCCCATCGGTATTCAGAACTGAATACCAGTTAGAAAGTGGGATGCCCTCTGGGGACTCCTGCACTGCCTGCCTTGGCCTTCTTGTATGTCTGGCAGGCACCCAGTCCCTCTCTGCCTGTGCTCTCTTAAGCTCCGGGATCAGTACCTCCTGAAACGTGCTATCCACATAGTTCTCTGCCTCATGGATGTACCACAGTGACTCCAGCTGCTGCTCAAGTTCCGAAATCCAGAGCTCAAGCTTCTGCAGCCGGTGACACTTGATGCAGATGTGTTTGTAAAGGACACATGGTGCGTCCACAACTTCCCACACACCACAGGAGGCACATTCCGCTTGGCCGAGCTGCCCTGCCATTACCTAGCTTTACAAACTAACTATTGCTAATGTACTAAATGGAATAACTTACCAGTTACTGGCCAATCAGCTTCTTCCCCTGTACTGTGGAGGCTGAAAAGGCAGAAAAGAAAAGAAAGACTGCAAAGAGCACCTCTTTCCCCTAGTCAGTAAAATCCCTCACATACAACTCACAGCCTGACTCTTTCCAAACAGCACTATTCTAAGTAGTAGTTATTAATAAATTACACTAATTAAAACAAAATCTTAGTAGTACTAACCTTATCACTTACAAGGTAGCTATTTGAGGCTTTTAAAATAAAACAACTTTTTGCCTGATTTTTTTAAAGCTATTTACAGGTAATAACAGCTATTACTTACCTAACCAATCAGCTTACATATTTCCCATGAAGACACTGTTAGTTTATTTTTTTCCTCTTTTGAAACTCAGCGCATGCCGACACAGCCGAATGCTCTGGATCCACCTCCTCCCAGGTCTGCTACCAACTGCTGCTGCTCTGGTCTAAAGTAGGAAAGGGTCTTGAGCCCCGTTCTTTATTTCACAGGTCCCGCTCCAGATCTGTCTCCTTCCAGGACCGCCATCAACTGCTGCTGCTCCGGTCTGAGGTCTATGCAAGTTTGAGCCGACCCATCAGGTTTAGGTAATAAGACCATCTGCTAATTCCAGCTGTCCTGACTAGGTTCAACTAAGCTGCCCTTCAGCATGCATTGTACCTCTGCTTCCACTTGGACCTGTCTGTCTGGACCTAAGCAGCAAGGATGTTGTTTTAAAGGAATGGTTCCCCCTATACACACGTCATGTGTGGCTAAGGTTGTACATCCCAGCTTATCCCTACAAACTTTTTGAAACATTGTGAAAAGTCTGGTTAGGTTTTCACGCTGTATTGTCTCTAAGTGTAAAAGCATATTGTCTAATTTTCCTAGCCATTCTGTATTCGCTAAGCTGTTAGTTGGAGGTTCAACCTGAGAATTTCCTAGGTTTGCTTCTGCCTCAGCCTCACTATCCTTTTCCTTCTCAACAGTCCAGTTTACCTGACATACCTGTAATGGCTTATCCTCCTCCCTGCGGTAATATTGTTTGAGCATATTGGTGTGACACAACCGGTTCTTCTTCCCGTGATCAGGGGTGTCAATCAAGTAACCTACTTTACCCACTCTTTACACCACTCGATAGGGGCCACTGAACCGTGCTTTTAATGGTTCTCCCTGTAATGGTAACAACACTCATACTTCATCCCCTGGTTTTATGGCAGGTTGTGGTTTTCCCATCATTTGACACGTACGGCATGTAAAATTGTCTCGCATCCTTTGTAAGACCTGGCCAGTAACAATGTTTGCTTATGTGTGATTTGGTCTTCCAAATTCACCTATGTCCTGCAAAAGTAATGTTGTGTGCTAACCTTATTAATCCTTGACGATATTTAGGTGGTACCACTATCTGTTTGTCATGCAGACCCTCACCCGCCAAGAATGAGGCAGATTAATTTTGCCACATGGACATGAAACTTAAAATTGTTGCTGGGAAGAAAAGAGAGCCTATGACAAGGAATTGCCAGGCCACTCGCCAGAAAGACATTTTTGCATACTCGCAGGCAGTGTTGGAACAAAGGAACAAGTCACTGCTCCCAATAAACAAAAAACGTGGTCAGACCAGTTTAGTCACACGACTAACTGGCTGTTGCAGGAATTTGAACTTGTCACAGAGTTTTGAAGTGAGACAGAAAGCTCTTTGCTCCTGGACGGAGAACATCTCTCTCCTGCCTGCTCTTATCTCTTTCTCACGGAACTGAAAACCACTGAAGACATATGAACCCCAAGAGAGAAAAGTCTCCTATAGTGAACAAGGTTTAAGAAGAATACTGGGCCCCAACACAAAGCAAGATCTACCTACAAGCAAGGACTACAAAGCGTTCAAAGCACAGTAACAAAAGCCCCTCTTCAGAGATTGCCTCAAATCTCTCCACTAGTTTTCTTCTGTTCTTTTCTGTCTCTATTTGCATATGCATATCGCATATGTATGCTGGTGTGGGGCGTGGTGTGTATCCCTAGGCGTTAACAGAATTAGATTTTAAGTTTTAATAAAATTTCACTTTTCTTCTTTAAACCTAAGAAAGCCTGTTTGTGTTCATTTCTTTGCCTTATAATTGGAAAGTGGTGAACAAGGATTCACCCAGGGGGACCTCAAAACACAGGGTGTTTAAACATTCAATCATGTTACAGTCAGACCAGGTGAAGACTAAAAGGGACCCCTAGACACCTTTCTCACCTGGGTTGTAACAGAACTGTGGGTGCTAGCATCTGGAATTTCACCCACAGACAAATGAGAGAAATTGGAAGTGGGACGCCAAATTGTTCCCAATCAAAAAAGAACAAGATTAATACAGGTTTTCTTGTGGTTGTGCATGATTGAATCCTAACATGTCTGCAACTGAAGCTGGTAGCTCTCCAAGCCAGGGTGAAGTAACTTGGGATAAGTTAAAAGCACTGTCTATGGAGGAGTTGAGGAAAATGGCTGAGCAGTGTGGGATCACTGTACATGGCAAGGCAAGGAAATCTGAACTCCTAAGACAAGTGGCCAACCATTTTTCCCTTGAATCTGAAGAAATAGAAGCAGTTAAAAGCAGATTCCGACAGGGTATTGTGAGCAAAGATACAATTGGAACAGAGGAAACCTGAATTAGAGGAAAGAGAAAAAGAGAGAGAAAGGCAGGTGAGGGAGAAAGAGAGAGCCTTCCAGAAGGAATGGGAAGAGAAAGAGAGAACCTTCCAAAAGGAACGTAAAGAGAATGAAAGGCGGGGAGAGAGTGAGAGAGAGAAAGAATATTCCAGAAAGAATGTGAAGAGAGTTGAAGCGGCTTGAGTTAACTAGGGGGCAATTGAGTGACCCCAGTGAAAGCATGGCCAATATGGAGGAGCATAATTCAGGGCTGGGTACAGAATTGCTAAAACTCGCTCATTTAATCCCAAAATTCAATGAAGAAGATGTGGAAGAATTTTTTGTGTCTTTTGAGAAACTGGCAAGGCAGCTAACATGGTCAGCTGAGACCTGGTCTCTTTTACTGCAAAGCAAGCTAACTGGAAAAGCCCATGAGGTTTATTTCTTGTTGCCAGATGAGAATTCATCAAATTATGAACTGACCAAAAATGCTATCCTCGGGGCATATGAATTAATACCTGAAGCCTATCGCCAAAAGTTTAGAACCCTCAAAAAGCAAGCTAATCAAACTTATCTGGCGTTTGAAAGAAGTAAGCAGCTGGCTTTTGACCAATGGCTGAGGGCTCTTAAAATACAGCTCAGCTATGAGACTCTTAGAGAAGTAACAAAAACACGAAATGCTGGATTCACTCAGCAGGTCTGGCAGCATCTGTGGAAAGAGAAGCAGAGTTAACGTTTCAGGTCAGTGACCCTTCTTCGGAACTGACAAATATTAGAAAAGTCACAGATTATAAACAAGTGAGGTGGGGGTTGGGCAAGAGATAACAAAGGAGAAGGTGCAGATTGGACCAGGCCACATAGCTGACCAAAAGGTCACGGAGCAAAGGCAAACAATATGTTAATGCTGTGTTGAAAGACAAAGCATTAGTACAGATTAGGTGTGAATATACTGAATATTGAACATCAGCAAGTGCAAACCTGAAGAAAAACAACCTGAAAAAAACAGTGGGTAAGCAAACTGAACAAACTAAGATGAAATGAAATAAATGCAAAAAAAGATTGTAAAAAATGTAAAAAGGAATGCAAAAAAAAAAGGAAGAAAAAAAAGAAAAAATAACTAAAAATGACTAAAAATGAAAGTAAAGAGGGGGGCTGTCATGCTGTGAAATTATTGAACTCAATGTTCAGTCCGGCAGGCTGTAGTGTGCCTAATCGGTAGATGAGATGCTGTTCCTCGAGCTTGCGTTGATGTTCTCTGGAACACTGCAGCAATCCCAGCAATCCCAATCTTAGAGAAGTAATCCTGTTAGAGGAATTTAAAAACTCTTTTCCACTCTCAATAAAGACCCATGTAGAGGAGCAGTGGGTTCAGGGAACCCGCCAAGTGGCCATTCTGGCCAATGAGTTTGCTTTAATTTATACATCAGTTTCCCAGGGGAGAACCTTTCCTAATCACCCCCACAAATCTAAAAAGGACAAAGGGTGGGAAGGTGATCTCCATCCAGGTAGTCCTGGGCGAGAAAGGAAAGCAGGAGACACAGGGGGCCCTCCTCTAGCCCAAAAAGAAGGTGCTGTGAGCAACAGTGAGACCCAGAGATCTGTGTGCTTCCATTGTAATAAGGCAGGGCATTCAAAAGCTGACTGCTGTAAACTAAAGGGAAAACCAGTAGGGTTAATCAGGGCACACCTGCTCAGTGAAGACAGGACCCTGATGGAACACCCAGTAGAACAATCTGTGGCTTTAACTGCAGTAAGAGTGCAACCCAGGAAGCTTACTTTGGCCAGAGCAGGAAATGTTAAAAGGATTCCTGAAGCTTATCATGGTTTTTTGTCTGAAGGGAAAGTAACCCCATACTCCGAGTGGGGCCACCAAGCCCATTGTGATTCTCAGGGACACAGGAGCCACTAGATCCCTTTTACTGGGAAAAGGCCTGACCTTTCCCCCAGAAAGTGCAGTGAATACCAAAATTGTGGTGAATGGTATCGGAGAGTAGTGTATGCCTGTACCTGTACACTGGGTGCACCTGGAGTGCGACCTAGTTTCAGGACCGGTGACCATAGGGATTGTTGTTAGTTTGCCTGTGGACAGGGTTGGCCTGCTCCTTGGTAATGACCTGGTGGCGGTGAAGGTGGTCGCACCACCCCCCCCCCACCAAGTAGTGAAAGAAAGACCGTAGGAGGTCAGAGAGACAGGGTAGTGGCAGGGGACGGTTCCCTGCAGAGTCCCTGACTGTTTAATGGATCAGGCCATGATCAAACCAGCTCCCCCAGAGGAGACTGAATTAGCACTGCAGGCAGATGACCAGGTCTGTCTGTCTGAGACTTTCTTTGGAAAGTTAGGAGACGCAGGGAATAAATTAAATGGATTTTCCCTAGTTGAGCCTCAGCGAGCTGACCCAGTATTGCAAGTTAGCACAGACTGCCCAGTCTGAAAGTGAAGCAGAGGGAGTCCCTGATTGCTACTATTTAAAGAATGAGATACTGATGAGGAAATCAGGTCCTCACAGACCAGAGAGCAAGAAGTGGGCAGTAGTTCACCAGTTAGTGGTGCCGCAGAGGTACCGGCGAGAAATATTAAGAAGGGCCCACGAGACTACCATGGCTGTACCTGCCAGTATATGAAAGACCAAAGCCCGCATAAGACAGCAATTTGACTGGCCAAAACTCCACAAAGACGTGGTGGAGTACTGCATGAGTTGCCACATGTGCCAGGTTGAGGGGAAACCCCAACCTACAGTGAAAGCTGCACCCCGAGGTCCTGTACTGGTGTTAGGAGGACCCTCCAGCCCAGGGCTGGTGATCTGTAAGGGACCCTTGCCGAGAACAAAAGGGGACAGGCAGGCACACGCTGGAAAAAGTTTAGAAAGAGAAGGGGAAAAAAGTGACCAAGAGGGCAGGTTAAAGGAGGTCCGG
The DNA here is from genome assembly GCF_036365525.1 of Heterodontus francisci. Taxonomy (NCBI): domain Eukaryota; kingdom Metazoa; phylum Chordata; class Chondrichthyes; order Heterodontiformes; family Heterodontidae; genus Heterodontus; species Heterodontus francisci. The sequence continues at coordinate 255,060 of NC_090393.1, read as the reverse complement.
GAGCAATCCCGGATGAAAATCCCTACTGTCCAGTCAGCTAACCCTGAAAAATGTGAAACGCTAGACCCCACGTCCTCCTGTGTAAATGAAGATTCTAGAAGCAGCTCACCAGAGTTGCTAACAGCATTTACAGGAACCTGCAGAGACAAAGAGAGACCTTGAGGTGGCACAGAAACCATGATGGTGATGCCTCACCTAGTCGAAGTGCCACAGGAGAGTGCAGTCAAGTCTGCACATATACTTGCAGGCAGGAATGTCCCAGAGAACAAAGGGCAGATTAACCAAGAATCGTCCTCCGCAGTCGGAGGAAAAGGGAACCACTCATCCCCTGAAGTCAAAAGCCTTTGCATGACCTGCAAAGCACTGAAAGAGAGTTTAGGATAGACCTGCCCACTACTAACACACCTGAGAAAAAAAGTGACCTCAACAGGAACAAAACCTGGCATGGGCAAACTGAAGAAAAGCTTCCCCAAAGAACCAGATGGCTACTGGGGTGCCAAAAAGGGGAAATTAAAGCAGTACTGGCACCCAGAAAAGACAATTTTAATAAACTTTAAGATTTATGAATGAATGGAAATGAATGAGAGAAACGCATGGTTTTTCTTTCTGTATCTTATATTTCTCACAAACCTTTTACTGAAATGTGTCTTTTTTTTCAAATTGCTTTTCATTCCCCTGGGTGTGGAGGTGTCATGCAGGCCCCCACCTACCAAGAATGAGGCACATTAATTACGCCACATGGACATTAAACTTAAAATTGTTGCTGGGAAGAAAAGAGAGTCTATCACAAGGAATTAGAATTAAATTAGAACATTACAGTGCAGTACAGGCCCTTCGGCCCTCGATGTTGCGCCGACCTGTGAAACCATCTGACCTACACTATTCCATTTTCATCCATATGTCTATCCAATGACCACTTAAATGCCCTTAAAGTTGGCGAATCTACTACTGCTGCAGGCAGGGCGTTCCACGCCCTTACTACTCTCTGAGTAAAGAAACTACCTCTCACATCTGTCCTATATCTATCACCCCTCAACTTGAAGCTATGTCCCCTCGTGTTTGCCATCACCATCCGAGGAAAATGACGCTCACTATCCACCCTATCTAACCCTCTGATTATCTTATATGTCTCTATTAAGTCACCTCTCCTCCTCCTTCTCTCCAACGAAAACAACCTCAAGTCCCTCAGCCTTTCCTCGTAAGACCTTCCCTCCATACCAGGCAACATCCTAGTAAATCTCCTCTGCACCCTTTCCATAGCTTCCACATCCTTCCTATAATGCGGTGACCAGAACTGCACGCAATACTCCAGGTGCGGTCTCACCAGAGTTTTGTACAGCTGCAGCATGACCTCGTGGCTCCAAAACTCGATCCCCCTACTAATAAAAGCTAACACACCATATGCTTTCCTGTGTTTAGCTGTGTCCCTATTCTGCTAGGAGTCTGCATCCCCTCACCCTGCCAAATTAGTTTAAACTCCTCCCAACAGCACTAGCAAACCCGCCAGCAAGGATGTTAGTCTCCCTCTGGTTCAGATGTAGACCGTCCCGCTTGTACAGATCCCACCTTCCCCAGAAACGGTACCAGTGGTCCAGGAATCTAAAACCCATCCTCCTGCACCAACCCTTAAGCCACGCATTCATCTGTGCTATTCTCCCATTTCTATACTCGCTCTGTGATGTTCTTGCCCATTCATGTAGCCTGTCCAAGTCCCATTGAAGCCTCCTTGCATCCTCCTCACAACTTACATTCACACCTAGTTTTATGTCATCAGTAAATTTGGAAATATCACATTTGGTCCTGTCATGATTCATAGAACATAGAACATAGATTCTGGTTTTTTTCCCAGGAAATATGCGGTGTGCCTTTAAGACAGCAAAGGATCAGTACTGCTTTAAGGCAACAAGCTCCAGGGTCTGTGAGCCAAAGTGCATTTTGGATACTCCGCAACAGCCATTCAGAGACCGAGAACAAGATATACAATGTTGCAATTGACTTTTTAAACTAGATGAAAAACTGTTTTTTAACAGACACAGACACATACTGTTCTCCCAGCAGGGACTGAAGGAAATAGGAGAGCTCTCCCTTTGTCTATTTAAACCCTATTTATTATAGTCTCTCAAAATTCTAAAGAAGCTTCAAGCCAGATTAAATACTTAAAAGAAAATAACCAATTACTTTAACTACTGAACTGTAATTGCTGTGTATATCGCTGGAGAAGAAGAGCAACACTTCAACTGCTGAACTAGACTACAGACTGTCCTACTGTTGAAGAAACTTTTTTCTCCCCCATCGGACAACTGTGAAGACTTCAAGCAACCTTGGACCATTTCTACATTGGGAAGATTCCATTTTGGCAGGAGAGTAAATCTGCAAGGAGGTTGTTATTTCTATTTTTTAAATGTTGTTTATATCTTAGTAGTGTTTAAGAATTTAGTTCTCTCTAATAAACAGTTAATTTGTTGATCTAAAGATACCTGGTTTGGTTCGCCTCATTCGGGGGTTAATAGATGGTTCAATTCGGCTGTGGATTTCTTTGATTTGGAATGTTTAAAGTGATATGTTAGGCGATCTGTGGGGTGACAGGATTGAATTGACAGTGTGTTGCTGCCACAGCAATCAGAATTATATATTTTGATTGGGGGCTTTGTCTTGAGCGGTTGGTCATAACATATTAATTGGGGGCTCGCTCGCAATTGAATCATATTTTAATTTAAGTGACTCACGTCTGGGATCAGAATCAGACTAATTTGGAGGGCTCATATTTGGGATCATATTAATTACTTATCTCTGGGATAACATATTTAAATTGGGGTCTTGCGTCTGGCATCATATTTAATTGCTGTTGTATGTGGGATCATATCAATTGGAAATTCAATTGTTGGAATCTAAATCTAATGCCAATTACAAATAAATAAAAGAACCAGATCTCTTGTATAATAAGATACAGTCTATACCATTGTAATGGTATTAGTGGTTACAGCAGAATTTTTGGGAAAGCAGAATGTTTCCCCGAGTGACTTGATAACTTTAACTAACTAAGAGCAAATTTTAAAAATTGGCAGCGAAATTGGAGTTGGAATTGGAATTGAAATCAGGTGCCAAAATAGCAGAGATAATTGACATAATAGCCAAACACCTGGAATTAGTAGAAGAAGATGATGATGATGATAATGATGATGAAGGGCATTACGAGGAACAAGAAAGTAGTAGGTCAGAGAGTGATGAAGTGGTATTGGCTAGGATTCAGTTAGAAACCAAAAAAATCCTGAGGCAGAAAATGAATTAAGAAAACCAGAATTGGAAAAAGAGGAAAGGGAAAAAGAAAAAGCAATAGCAATAAGAAAACTTGAATTCTAAGACAGGGAGAAAGAGAGGGAATTTAAGTTAAAAGAGATGGAACTAAGACAAAAGGGGAGTCTTGAATCCAGGGAAAATTCGAGTCAGGAAGAATCTGAATTTAGCACAGGATCCAGCAAAAAGTTTTTAAAATTTATACAGGCTCTTCCTAAGTTTGAGGAAAGGGATGTAGAGGCATTTTTCATATCTTTTGAAAAAATAGCCAAACTGATGAAATGGCCATAAGAAAGCTGGACACTGCTTATGCAGGACAGGTTGGTAGGCAAAGCTCATGAAGCTTATGCCATGATTCCTGAAGAGGCTTCTGCAGATTATGAGATGGCAAAAAAGGGCTATTCTCGCTGTGTATGAGTTAGTCCCTGAAGCTTACCGTCAGAAGTTTAGGAACTTACAGAGATTGGCTGGGCAGACATATTTAGAATTTGAGAGGGTGAAGCAAATTACTTTTGACCGTTGGATACGGGCATTGAAGATCAAAACCACATATGAGAACCTTTGAGAATGATTCTCTTAGAAGAGTTTAAAAACACCATTCCGTCAGTAATGAGAATTCATATAGATAACCAAAAGGTTTCGAAAGCTAGGCAAGCAGCGTAAATTGCTGATGATTATGAGCTTGTGAATAAGCCAACCTATTTTGTCCGTGATCCCCATAAACCCGAGAAGGATAGAAAGTGGAAGAATGGAAGGAAGGCAAATAGCCGGGGACAAGAAGGAACAGCTGGGAATGCCCCATGATCATGTCCTCAGGTCAGAAAGGAAGGTGCTGAGGGTAGAAGTGAGGTTCACAAGCCAAAGTGTTACCATTGCCACAAAACAGGTCGTCTTTGTTCAGAGTGCTGGAAATTACGAAGTAAACCCATAGGACTTGTTGGGGTATGCAAAGCTAGTGCAGAGGAAAAGACTCTGACTGAGACTATAGCAGACCGGTCTACAGCTTTAACGACAGCTGTGAAACCAGATACTAAAACTAAAAGGAGTGCAGTGGTTAAGAATAAAATACCTAAGAGTTATAATAAATTTTTGTCAAAAGGGAGAGTAACTGCATATCCTGTAAGTGAGGCAGGAAAACCTATCATTATACACAGGGGCACAGGAGCAACCCAAACTCTCTTGCTGGGGAAAGATATAAGGTTTCCACCAGTGAGCACCTTGAAGCTAAGGTTTTAGTAAATGGAATTGGCGGGGAGCATATACCCGTCCCTTTGTATAAAGTATGCCTAGAGAGTGAGTTAGTATCTGGGATAGTAACTGTAGGAGTTGTCCACAGTTTGCCAGTAAAATGAATTGATCTACTCCTAGGAAATGATTTGGCTGGATCAAAAGTATCAGTTTCTCCTATAATTACAGAGGAACCAAGTGAAATTAAGGAAACGGAGCAATTACAGGAACAGGTTCCAGGAATATTTCCTGAGCAATGGCTAAACAGGATCCATTGTCAAAGGTAAAAGGGGCACCACAAATAGATAGCCAAGTATCTGAAACCTTATTTGGGGATTTAGATAATCCAAATGAGATGTTTATCTATCATCTATCATTGCAGCACTGCAAGCTGATCCAGGATATAGTGAATAGCACAGACAGCTCTTTCAGAAGCTGAGCCAAAAGGAGTTCCTGAAGGCTATTATATGGCAAATGGGGTTTTGAGGAGGAAATGGAGACTGCCTCGTAGACCTGCTGAGGAAGACAGGAAAGTTGTTGAACATGTTACGACCAGGTGAGAAAGGTGTCTAGGGGTCCCTTTTAGCCTTCACCTGGTCTGACTGTAACAGGATTTAATTATTAAACAAACTGTCTTTTGAGGTTCCCCATGGTGAATCCTTGTTTATCGCTTTCCAATAATAAAGCAAAGAAATGAACACAAACAAGCTTTCTTAGGTTTAAAGAAGAAAAGTGAAATTTTATTCAAACAAACTTGAACTCTAATTTGGTTAACGCCTATGGATACACACCGTGCCCCATGCCAGCATGCATACATGATGCACACATGCAAATAGAGACAGAAAAGAGCAGAAAAAAATAGTGGAAAGGTTTGAGGCAATCACTGAAGAGCGGTTTTTGTTACTGTGCTTCAAACTCGCTGTAGTCCTTGCTTGTAGGTAGATCTTGCTTTTCGTTGGGGCCCAGTATTCTTCTTAATCCTTGTTCACTGTAGGAGACTTTTCTCTCTTGGGGTTCATATGTCTTCAGTGGTTTTCAGATGTTCTTAGTCCAGGAGCAAAGAGCCTTCTGTCTCAGTGGCAAGTTCAAGTTCCTGCAACAGCCAGTTAGTCGTGTGACTAAACTGGTCTGACCACGTCTTCTGTGTATTGGGGGAGTAGGGATTTGTTCCTTTGTTCCAACACTGTCTGCGAGTATACAAAAATGTCTTTCCGGCGAGGGGCCTGGCAATTCGATGTAGTGGCCATTTCGGAGACATGGGTAGAGCAGGAGCAGGAATGGATGTTGCAGGTTCCGGGATTTAGATGTTTCACTAAGAACAGAGAAGATGGTAAAAGAGGGGGGGGTGTGGCATTGTTAATCAAGGAGAGTATTACAGCGACAGAAAGGACGTTTGAGGACTCGTCTACTGAGGTAGTATGGGCCGAGGTTAGAAACAGGAGAGGTGAGGCCACCCTGTTGGGAGTCTTTTATAGACCTCCGAATAGTTCCAGAGATGTAGAGGAAAGGATAGCGAAGATGATTCTCGACAGGGGCGAGAGTAACAGGGTAGTTGTTATGGGGGATTTTAACTTTCCAAATATCGACTGGAAATACTATAGTTCGAGTACTTTAGATGGGTCAGTTTTTGTCCAGTGTGTGCAGGAGGGTTTTCTGACACAGTATGTAGACAGGCCAACCAGGCGCGATGCCATATTGGATTTGGTACTGGGAAATGAACCCGGCCAGGTGTTAGATTTAGATGTAGGTGAGCACTTTGGTGATAGTGATCACAATTCGGTTAGGTTTACCTTAGCGATGGGCAGGGACAGGTATATACCGCAGGGCAAAAATTATAGCTGGGGGAAAGGAAATTATGATGCGATTAGGCAAGATTTAGGATGCGTAGGATGGGGAAGGAAACTGCAGGGGATGGGAACAATCGAAATGTGGAGCTTATTCAAGGAGCAGCTACTGTGTGTCCTTGATAAGTATGTACCTGTGAGGCAGGGAGGAAGTTGTCGAGCGAGGGAGCCGTGGTTTACTAAAGAAGTTGAAGCGCTTGTCAAGAGGAAGAAGAAGGCTTATGTTAGGATGAGACGTGAAGGCTCAGTTAGGGTGCTTGAGAGCTACAAGCTAGCCAGGAAGGATCTAAAGGGAGAGCTAAGAAGAGCAAGGAGAGGACACGAGAAGTCATTGGCGGATAGGATCAGGGAAAACCCTAAGGCTTTCTATAGGTATATCCTCTGGTGACACCAACCCAGCCCTGGGACATTGGTCTCCAGTTGGTGGCAGCTTATCTGGGGGACACCACCCTTGGGGGCCTTGACCCCACTCAGGGTCACCTATGTTGGGGGTGATTGCCACTTTGGTGAGAGCAGTCGCAGGTTTCTTCACGTTTTATAGATCTGTGTCTGCCTCCTCACCTCTGTGGACTCGCCTTCAGCCACTCCCTGCAATTCTTAAGGGGTATCTAGGTTCCAAGGGCTCTCTCACACAGGGAGGGTACGTGTGCCTCACTGGCACCTCCCCCGAGTGGCAGGGGAACATGTCTCGAGGGTTTTCTCCATCGGCCCTCGTGTTCATGAGCTCGTAGCTAATCCAGCCGCCCTCGACTCTGTTCCCCAAGATTTACTATTATCAACCTTTCCTGTTGGTTGAGCCCTTGGAAGCTTCCTGCAGGCATCCTGCCTCGGAAGCCCAGTTGGGAGCCTGAGTCGGACCACGACCTCCAGTCATTTAGGCTTTCATGTATTTAACACGAGGGTGACCTTGAGTCTGAAACTGTGGCTTCTGGAAGTCCCTTCACTTGGGGGTTTGAGTCCATGCTTGGGGTTTTGCAAAAGGCCACAAGCATCGACCTTTGCTGGATTCTTTTTCCCTTGATAAGCATCCTCCGGTTAAGGCCAAGTTAGACAGTATCCATAGGACCTCCAGCACCCTGCTTCACACCTTGCAGTTTACTGGTATCTGGTCAACTGTAGTCGTGAAGGTATCAGAAGGAAAGTTATCACCTGGTTCCACCCACAAGTGGGATCTGGCACAGCTTCCTGCAGGGTTTCACACAACTCCCCCAATTCCCTATCACCATATCCACTGGGGGGGGCGGCCTCACCGGCAGGTGAGTGGGTACGGAGTGTGGACCACCTACAGAGAACATCGACTGCAGCAGCTGGCTGTGTGGGTGCCCTCAATGCAGGAGCAGGGTCTATCGCCCAGTGGATCTTGCATCACCGATTAGTATGGCCAAGCACCTTGGGCTTTCTTCAGGTACTGCAGATGCCCCTTGGTGCCGAGGCCTTCTTTGGTGAGCAAGTGGAGGAGCTGCTGCGGCAGAACCTTCAGGCATTCCCCAATTGGCATTTAAGATGTGGACACTGCTCACTCTAGAACTTAGTCTGTAGGCCCCTTCCATCAACCCACCAATACACTCACTGTCACCAATCCACTCACCTCCAACAGCCTTTCCCAGGCTGTATCCGGAACGGAATGTCCTTTGTACCATGCTAGCTCCCTGCATTGCAGATTAGGACCTGGAATTCAGGCAGCTAGCAACACTTCATCTTTGATACCCTGTCCGGCTGCACCCCCCCAAGCAGTGATCCTGCCTTTGCCAGTTGGAAGGGGGGGGGATCACTCTTGGGTTAAAGAGACCAGAAGTAGTGAGTATCCTCTGGATTGGCAGCTTGAGCCTCCATGTTTCTCACAATGTGGTTTGCTTTGATGCTCAGAGGAACCATCTACCAGTGGCCATTCTGGCAGGTGACACCATGGTCTTTTAGTATTGGGACTGAGAGTCAGGGATAGTTCTCCAGAAGAGAACTGTTGGGGAGATTTCTCCAGGTGAAACTTCTGGATAACTATCCCCACTGCCAGTAATGTTTCCACAGCTCGCCTTTGTCACAGCATCTAAACTCGAGCTGATGCTTTTGGGGAACACTGTCTTCTCCAGGTTCACATTCAGGATGAATGGGCTTCCAGGCCAGTGGGCGTGCTTGAGCTCACTTGGTATTTCAACAGGCTCGGTCAGGGTGTGAACGGTATATTAGGACAGTGTGCACTTTCAGACTCGGGACGGCGGGGTAAGTCAGTGTGTCTGCAGACAGACAATATGACAGTAGTCCGGTATGTCTACAGGGTGGGACTCCCTCCTGGGTCCCTCTGTCAAGGAGATACGTTGCTTCCCATTGGTGCTTGTAGGACGGGGTGACACTTTTGCTGCCACATTTGGCCGGGGTGAACAACACAACAGTCAACACACTCAGCTGCTGTGTAGTTCACCTTCCGAGTGGATGATCCACACTGAGATGGTCCAGAATATCTTCAGGACTTGGCGGGGGGGGGGGGGGGGGTTTACCAGATCGATCGACTTGCTCGTATCACCGGACAATCCCCAATCTGCTGGGGGACCACAAGCAGTCATGGTGGAGGCTGGACTGTCTGTGGTTCTTTGGTTTTGAGATTCTGTTGCTCAGGGTAGCCTGATCTCCAGGATGCTCGGGAAATTTACAGCAGATGGTGGTTCTGGTTAACCCTTCATTGACCTCACAAACCGTCCTCCTTCTACATCCTGGTGTTGAATACTGCCGGTCTGATTTCAGGAGCCCACGGAGAAAGCCAAGTTATTTGGAGATTAAAGACGACCCTACTTTTAGTAAGGGAAACATCAGTTTTCATTCCAGCGTCCTCCACACACGGCTGGACACTGTCCAACTGGTGCTCAGGGTTAGAAGGGTGGAACCTGCATGGGAACATGCTCCGGCTCCCAGGACAAGTTGATGAAAGTGGGTGTTATTCGTGGGAGCCAGCGCCAGAACCAAACAGTAAGCTGAAGGAGACTTGGGTCTTTCCAGCTTCTGATTGACGGTCTGGCTGTTCAGATGGAATGCCCATCAGATTAGGGTATAGCAGCAATGTGACATTCATGGTTGTGATGCTCACTTTTATCATGCCTGTCCTTGGTCTCTTTAGCCCCTGTTCACAGACAGGCCCCTCCACCCTCCTCGTCCTCAGCACTACTTGGTTCGTCGGCAGCAGTGCGTCTAGAATGTCTGAATGATGATCAGCGCCCTTGGAAGCTGATCCTTTGCAAGCTGCTCCCTTGTAAGGTTCTCTTCATTTTCCGAGTGACGAGGCTTTTTCCACCCACCTGGGTGCCCCTTGGGAATTGGAGGGGGTGTTTGGTATGTAGTTTCCTCGTTCTGGGTTGTCTTTGGGTGTCAACAAGCTGAGTTCTGGGGTGTGCTAAAATTGAACACAGCACGGGAGCCGGGGAGGGACGGAGGGAGGGGAAAAGCATGTGGGCGTGCCCTCGACGGATAAGGCATTGAAAAAATGACTTAAAAAGGAGGTCACACCTTACCAAGTTTTCCCCAGGGAAATTGTGCCGATGCATCCCGATAATTAGATCCACATTCCCCCCCATTTGGCCGTCAATATTTCAGAGCTGATGTTCCATCCAAACATTGCTGGCTCTGTAACTCAGTTCCAATCCACTGAGAGCCCAGCACAGACTAAAGGAATGGCATCAGTTCCCAACAAATTCAAAGATGTCACAGTTAGCAGGGAAGTGGGAACCCTGGACATGCTAGTACAGAGCTCGAGTGCAGATGGTTGGAGACTAAGCTCTGAGGCAGTGTGTTCAGATGGTGTCTGGGAAAGCTATTGTCTTGGAAAGCAGTGGCTGAAGAGGGCTAGAGTGATCTCCTGGACTCGTTTCGATCGCCTAAGGGGGTCGGAGAGGAATTTCCCAGATCTTTTTCCCAAATTGGCCTGGGTTTTTATGTCTGGTTTTTCGCCTCTCTCAGGAGATCACATGGTCGAGGGTGGGGTGGGGAGTCAATCTGTGTTGTGGTGAGAAGGAATCGCAGTTGTGTGGGACGTGCTGGACGGAGCAGACAGGAACCTATCCATCCGTCAATTCTCTATCAAGTCACGTTAATTCAACGACTTCAATGTGAAATCTGGAAATAAACGTGGATTCAAATTGGACAAACTTTTTGTGTCTTTTTCTGATTTGTGCGCGGGCTAGAATAAGGACCAGAAAAGCGAAGAGAAGAGTTCTCTTCATCTTCAGTTTGTTTTATTCATTCACGGGATGCGGGCGTTGCTGGCGAGGCCAGCACTTATTGCCCATCCCTTCTTGAAGAAAGCTGTGTGGTTTGTGAGGCTATTTCAGAGGGCTGCTTCGAGTCAACCAGGATGGCAGATTTCCTTCCCTGAAGGACATTAGTGAGCTAGATGGGTTGCTACAACAATCCCCTACTTTCATGAACACCATCACTGATACAAGATTTCTAATTCCAAATTCTGATTTGATTAACTGAATTTCAATTCCCCAGCTGTCTTGGTGGGATTTGAACTCGTGTCTCTGGATTACTAGTCCAGTAATATGACCACGATGCCAGTCTATTGCCCTTAGACAGAGCTGCTGATTGGGTGAACTCTCTGAGCCACTTACCAGGTAGGACCTGAACTGAATCCCCAGTCAGCCACACAAACGTACAGAAAGACTATCAGATCCATCGAGCTCGCCCCATCCAGTAGACAGTAGAACCTCACGCTCTCCCATCCCTCCTTACATATTAATGTAATCTCTTGGAATGGAAAGGACCCTCGCCAATTCAGGATAATCCTCTGCGCAGCTGCTCTGTCAACACCCTGAGGCTCCAGGAGGACACATCATAATCTAACCTGGCCACGAACTCCATGTAACTCACAATGTCCTCTCAGGAACTTAGCCAGTTCCTCTTTTAAAGGTCTCTCTGTTACACGTGTTTGTTCCAGAGGGTGACGAGCCTGTGACAAGTGATGGAGTGGTACAGCATAGAAGACCATTCGGCCCATCCTATTTGTGATAGATCTTGACTGGAGCCGCACACCCAGTCAGTCCCACCTGACCCAAAACTTGCCCAAATACAAACTGGTGGGAAGGAAAGAGACATACACTAAATACATGGAGAGCAGGGGACAGCAAGACAAGGGCAAATACAAAGATTAGAAGGAAGGTTAAAAAAAAACAATGAGGGCAAAGAGGAAGTGTGAAATTAAATTATCAAGGAATATAAAACAAAAGAGTAAAATATTTTACAGACACATAAATAAAACAACTGGAAATCTCGATGGGAATTGAGCCATTTAACGATGGACAGGATAATGTGCCAACAACTTATACTTATATTACATAGTACAGCATCTCAAGGTGCTTCACAGGATATAAAGCCACAAAAGGAGATATTAGGGCAACTTCATTCTCCTGTGCAGCGAAAACTGCCCGTGTACCAGAAACTTGTTCAGCCGGTTCAGTTGTGAGATTGAATGGAGGGACAGGGAGCTGCAGGTCATCCATGTGAGAGAAGAGAAGCAGCAACGAGTACTTTTGAAAATTCAGTTCAGAGGGGGGAAAAAATCCACATCAGTCCTTTCTCAAGTCTTGTCTGCAAACATCATGTCCATTGAAGACAACAGTTCACACACCCATGGGCTTTCACTCTGTTCTCAATGGTTTTTATTCTGCAAATTAATATGTCCACAGACACAGCAAAAAATAAGCATTACCCCAACTCTGATCTGTAAAAATATTTCAAAACTGCTTTTTGCTACACAAATTATACACTGTCCAGCATGACCTCATTTCAGCATCAGCAGAAACTCACTTCACCCTGGGTCTAGCTGCAAACTGAATCACCAGCTTCAGTTTCGCCTGATCCCTGATCCCTCAGAAGGGAAGCGGGGAGAATAGGAGAGCGATAGTGATAGGAGATTCAATAGTTAGAGGAACAGACAGGAGATTCTGTGGTCGCGAACGAGACTCCCGGATGGTATGTTGCCTCACGGGTGCCAGGGTCAGGGATGTCTCGGATCGAGTCTACAGGATACTTAAGGGGGAGGGGGAGCAGCCAGAGGTCGTGGTACACATCGGTACCAATGACATAGCTAGGAAAAGGGATGAGGACCTGAAAAGCAAATATAGGGTGCTAGGTTGGAAGCTAAAAGGCAGGACGAGCAGAGTAGTAATCTCAGGATTGATACCGGTGCCACGTGCTAGTGAGGCTAGAAACAGAGAGTGAGTGCAACTGAACACGTGGCTACAGAACTGGTGTAGGAGGGAGGGCTTCAGATATGTGGATCATTGGGATACTTTCTGGGGAAGGTGAGACCTGTACAAGAAGGACGGGTTACATCTGAACTGGAGGGGCACCAATATCCTGGGCGGGAGGTTTGCTTCAGCACTTCGGGAGGGTTTAAACTCGTTTGGCAGGGGGATGGGAACCGGAGCTGCGGATCAGTGGATGGGGTAGCTGTTGAACAGGCAGATACAGAGTGCAGAGAGTCTGTGAGGAAGGTTAGACAGTTGACAGGGCAAAGTTGCAGCCAGTATGATGGGTTGAAGTGTGTATATTTTAACGCAAGAAGTGTCAGGAATACGGGTGATGAACTTAGAGCATGAATCAGTACTTGGAGCTACGATGTTGTGGCCATTACGGAGACTTGGATATCACAGGGGCAGGAATGGATGTTGGATGTTCCGGGGTTTAGATGTTTCAAAAGGAATAGGGAGGGAGGTAAAAGAGGTGGGGGAGTGGCATTGCTAATCAGGGATAGTATCACAGCTGCAGAAAGGGAGGTCGTCGAGGAGGGTTTGTCTACTGAGTCATTATGGGTGGAAGTCAGAAACAGGAAAGGAGCAGTCACTTTATTGGGAGTTTTCTATTGACCCCCCAATAGCAACAGAGACACGGAGGAACAGATTGGGAGGCAGATTTTGGAAAGGTGCAGAAGTAACAGGGTTGTTGTCATGGCTGACTTCAACTTCCCTAATATTGATTGGAACCTCCTTAGTGCAAATAGTTTGGATGGAGCAGTTTTTGTCAGGTGTGTCCAGGAAGGTTTCCTGACTCAATATGTAGATAGGCCGACTAGAGGGGAGACTATGTTGAACTTGGTGCTTGGCAACGAACCAGGCCAGGTGGAAGATCTCTCGGTGGGAGAGCATTTCGGTGATAGTGATCACAACTCCCTGACCTTTACTATAGTCATGGAGAGGGACAGGAGCAGACGGGATGGGAAAATATTTAACTGGGGTTGGGGGAATTACAATGCTATTAGGCAGGAACTGGGGAGCATAAATTGGGAACAGATGTTCTCAGGGAAATGCACGACAGAAATGTGGAGGTTGTTTAGGGAGCACTTGCTGCCACTGCTGGATAGGTTTGTCCCGATGAGGAAAGGAAGGGATGGTAGGGTGAAGGAACCTTGGATGACAAGAGATGTGGAACAGCTAGTCAAGAGGAAGAAGGAAGCTTACTTAAGGGTGAGGAAGCAAGGATCAGACAGGGCTCTAGAGGGTTACAAGGTAGCCAGGAAGGAACTGAAGAATGGACTTAGGAGAGCTAGAAGGGGACATGAAAAAGTCTTGGCGGGTAGGATTAAGGAAAATCCCAAGGCGTTCTACACTTATGTGAGGAACAAGAGGATGACCAGAGTGAGAGTAGGGCCAATCAGGGATAGCGGAAGGAACTTGTGCCTGGAGGAGGTAGGGGAGGTCCTAAATGAATATTTTGCTTCAGTATTCACTAGTGAGAGGGACCTGGTCGTTTGTGAGGACAGCGTAAAAAAGGCTGATATGCTCGAACAGGTTGAGGTTAAGAGGGACGATGTGATGGAAATTTCGAAAGACATAAGGACAGATAAGTCCCCGGGGCCAGACGGGATATACCCAAGGATATTACGGGAAGCAAGGGAAGAGATTGCCGCGCCTTTGGCGATGATCTTTGCGTCCTCACTGTCCACTGGAGTAGTACCGGATGATTGGAGGGTGGCAAATGTTAAAGAAAGGGAATAGGGATAACCCTGGGAATTATAGACCAGTCAGTCTTACATCGGTAGTGGGCAAATTATTGGAGAGGATTCTGAGAGACAGGATTTATGATTATTTGGAAAAGCATAGTTTGATTAGAGACAGTCAGCATGGCTTTGTGAGGGGCAGGTCATGCCTCACAAGCCTTATTGAATTCTTTGAAGATGTGACAAAACACATTGATGAAGGAAGAGCAGTGGATGTGGTGTATATGGATTTTAGCAAGGCATTTGATAAGGTTCCCCATGGTAGGCTCATTCAGAAAGTAAGGAGGCATGGGATACAGGGAAGGTTGGCTGTCTGGATACAGAATTGGCCGGCCCATAGAAGACAGAGGGTGGTAGTAGATGGAAAGTATTCAGCATGGAGCTCGGTGACCAGTGGTGTTCCGCAGGGATCTGTTCTGGGACCTCTGCTCTTTGTGATTTTTATAAATGACTTGGATGAGGAAGTGGAAGGCTGGGCTAGCAAGTTTGCCGATGACACAAAGGTTGCTGGAGTTGTGGATAGTGTGAAAGGCTGTTGTAGGTTGCAACGGGACATTGACAGGATGCAGAGCTGGGCAGAGAAGTGGCAGATGGAGTTCAACCTGGAAAAGTGTGAAGTGATTCATTTTGGAAGGTCGAATTTGAATGCAGAATACAGGCTTAAAGACAGGATTCTTGGCAGTGTGGAGGAACACCGGGATCTTGGGGTCCACGTCCATAGATCACTCAAAGTTGCCACCCAAGTCGATAGGGTTGTTAAGAAGGCGTATGGTGTGTTGGCTTTCATTAACAGGGGGATTGAGTTTAAGAGCTGCGAGGTTATTCTGCAGCTCTATAAAGCCCTGGTTCGACCACACTTGGAATATTGTGTTCAGTTCTGGTCGCCTCATTATAGGAAGGATGTGGAAGCTTTAGAGAGGGTGCAGAGGAGATTTACCAGGATGCTGCCTGGACTGGAGGGCATGTCTTACGAGGAAAGGTTGAGGGAGCTAGGGCTTTTCTCATTGGAGCGAAGAAGAACAAAGAACAGTGCAGCACAGGAACAGGCCATTCGGCCCTCCAAGCCTGCGCCGATCTTGATGCCTGCCGAAACTAACACCTTCTGCACTTCCGGGGCCCATATCCCTCTATTCCCTTCCTATTCATATATTTGTCAAGATGTCTCTTAAACGTCGCTATCGTATCTGCTTCCACCACCTCCCCTGGCAGCAAGTTCCAGGCACTCACCACCCTCTGTGTAAAAGACTTGCCTCGCACATCCCCTCTAAACTTTGCCCCTCGCACCTGAAACCTATGTCCCCTTGTAACTGTCTCTTCCACCCTGGGAAAAAGCTTCTGACTATCCACTCTGTCCATGCCGCTCACAACTTTGTAAACCTCTATCATGTCGCCCCTCCACCTCCGTTGTTCCAGTGAAAACAATCTGAGTTTATCCAACCTCTCCTCATACCTAATGCCCTCCAGACCAGGCAACATCCTGGTAAACCTCCTCTGTACCCTCTCCAAAGCCTCCACGTCCTTCTGGCAGTGTGGCGACCAGAATTGCACGCAATATTCTAAGTGTGGCCTAACTAAGGTTCTGTACAGCTGCAACATGACTTGCCAATTTTTATACTCTATGTCCCGACCGATGAAGGCAAGCATGCCGTATGCCTTCTTGACTACCTTATCCACCTGCGTTGCCACTTTCAGTGACCTGTGGACCTGTACGCCCAGATCTCTCTGCCTGTCAATACTCCTAAGGGTTCTGCCATTTACTGTATACTTCCCACCTGTATTAGACCTTCCAAAATGCATTACCTCACATTTCTCCGGATTAAACTCCATCTGTCATTTCTCCGCCCAAGTCTCCAATCGATCTATATCCTGCTGTATCCTCTGACAATCCTCATCATTATCCGCAACTCCACCAACCTTTGTGTCGTCCGCAAACTTACTAATCAGACCAGCTACATTTTCCTCCAAATCATTTATATATCCTACAAACAGCAAAGGTCCCAGCACCGATCCCTGCGGAACACCACTAGTCACATCCCTCCATTCAGAAAAACACCCAACCACTGTTACACTCTGTCTTCTGTGTTCTGTTTCCATCTTGCCAGCTCACCGCTGATCCCGTGTGACTTCTCCTTTTGTACCAGTCTGCCATGCGGGACCTTGTCAAAGGCTTTACTAAAGTCCATTTAGACAACATCCACTGCCCTTCCCTCATCAATCATCTTCGTCACTTCCTCAAACAACTCAATCAAATTATTAAGACACGACCTCCCCTTCGCAAAAGCATGCTGTCTCTCGCTAATAAGTTTGTTTGTTTCCAAATGGGAGTAAATCCTGTCCCGAAGAATCCTCTCTAATACTGACGTAAGGTTCATCGGCCTATAATTTCCTGGATTATCCTTGCCACCCTTCTTAAACAAAGGAACAACATTGGCTATTCTCCAGTCCTCTGGGACCTCACCTATAGCCAATGAGGATGCAAAAATTTCTGTCAAGGCCCCAGCAATTTCTTCCCTTGCCTCCCTCAGTATTCTCGGGTAGATCCCATCAGGCCCTGGGGACTTATCTACCTTAATGCTTTGCAGGACACCCAACACCTCCTCCTTTTTGATAATGAGATGACTGAGACTATCTGCACTCCCTTCCCTAGGCTCATCATCCACCAAGTCCTTCTCCTTGGTGAATACTGATGCAAAGTACTCATTTAGCACCTCACCCATTTCCTCTGGCTCCACGCATAGATTCCCATCTCTGTCCTTGAGTGGCCCAACCCATGCCCTGGTTACCCTCTTGCTCTTTTTATATGTATAAAAAGCCTTGGGATTTTCCTTAATCCTGTTTGCCAATGACTTTTCATGACCCCTTTTAGCCCTCCTAACTCCTTGCTTAAGTTCCTTCCGACTGTCTTTATATTTTTCAAGTGCTTCATCTGTTCTTAGCCTTCCAGCCTTACAAATGCTTCCTTTTTCTTTTTGACTAGGCTCACAATATTGAACATCAACGCAAGCTCGAGGAACAGCATCTCATCTACCGATTAGGCACACTACAGCCTGCCGGACTGAACATTGTGTTCAATAATTTCAGAGCATGACAGCCCCCCATTTTACTTTCATTTTTAGTTATTTTTTCTTCCTTTTTTTGACATTCTTTTTTACATTTTTTACAATCTTTTTTTGCATTTATTTCATTTCATCTTAGTTTGTTCAGTTTGCTTACCCACTGTTTTTTTCAGGGTTTTTTTCAGGTTTGCACTTGCTGCTGTTCAATATTCAGTGTATTTACACCTAATCTGTACTAATGCTTTGTCTTTCAACACAGCATTAACATATTGTTTGCCTTTGCTCCGTGACCTTTTGGTCAGCTATGTGGCCTGGTCCAATCTGCACCTTCTCCTTTGTTATCTCTTGCCCCACCCCCACCTCACTTGCTTGTAATCTGTGACTTTTCTAATATTTGTCAGTTCCGAAGAAGGATCACTGACCCGAAACGTTAACTCTGCTTCTCTTTCCACAGATGCTGCCAGACCTGCTGAGTGACTCCAGCATTTCTTGTTTTTGTTTCACAATATCCCGTGTTATCCAAGCTTCCCGAAACTTGCCAAACTTGTCTTTCTTCCTCACAGGAACATGCTGGTCCTGGATTCTAATCAGCTGACGTTTGAAAGACTCCCACATGTCAGATGTTCATTTACCCTCAAACAGCCGCCCCCAATCTAAATTCTTCAGTTCCTGCCTAATATTGTTATAATTAGCCTTCCCCCAATTTAGCACCTTCACCCGAGGACTACTCTTATCCTTATCCACAAGTACCTTAAAACTTATGGAATTATGGTCACTGTTCCCGAAATGGTCCCCCACTGAAACTTCGACCACCTGGCCGGGCTCATTCCCCAATACCAGGTCCAGAATGGCCCCATCCCTAGTTGGACTATCTACATACTGTTTCAAGAAGCCCTCCTGGATGCTCCTCACAAATTCTGCCCCATCCAAGCCCCTAGCACTAAGTGAGTCCCAGTCAATATTGGGGAAGATAAAATCACCCACCACTACAACCCTGTTACCTTTACATCTTTCCAAAATCTGTCTACATATCTGCTCCTCTACCTCCCACTGGCTGTTGGGAGGCCTGTAGTAAACCCCCAACATCGTGACTGCACCCATCCTATTCCTGAGCTTCACCCATATTGCCTCACTGCATGACCTCTCTGAGGTGTCCTCCCGCAGTACAGCTGTGATATTCTCCTTAACAAGTAATGCAACTCCCCCACCCCATTTACATCCCCCTTTATCTGTTTGCCATGGTAACAGAGCCCTACCCCATGCTGGGTCACCCCAAGTCCATCAAAAACAAACAAACAGTAAAATCACCCAGTCCTGGGACATTAATGGGTTGCTTTAGCTCCCCAGCGCCACTGTGTGGTAGGTCCTTGTAACAGCAATACATTTATATTCTAATTTTAAAATGCAGAAGTAAGGAGGGATTTAATGATAATTAATATTAACCTGCCTATCTAAGAGGGGGGATTTAATTATAATTATAATTAAAACTGACCTGCCTATCTAAGAGATCTGTAACCCTACACCCATTACACTCAGGTGTTAATTTAAAACTTTGGTTTATTTGTTCCTTAATTATTTGGGAATGGAATGGGAATTGGATGTATTCCTGGGGGTGAAGGGCCCGCAAGTTTGGTATTGGGGTGTGAGCTTAGGCACGACTGTTCCCCAGTAGAGACCATGGCAACACAGGCCAGATGGCCTTGAAAGTGCAGAATTTAATTTTCTTATGTCTTGTTTAATGGCACGCGCCATTTCTGTGTATCGACCAGCTGAACTTGGATTCTGTTGCCTGTAAGGCATTTATTTTTGGCACTGCTTGGACAGTCACAACGGACGGGGGTGGTTTTAGGGTTAAGTTTAGGTTTGGAGGCAGGTTAGAGTTACGGCTAGGGTTACGTGTTGGAGTTGGGGCTGTGGTCGGAGCGTTAGGCTTTGGAGTTAAGCCATAAGGTTGAGTCTGGATCTAGGGGCAAGAGTTACATGGTTTTTTTTGTGACAATCATAGTCACTATTGCTGATAATTCAAAATGTATTTAATTAACAGAATTTTGAACTCTCCAGTGGTTACGGTGGGATTTGAACTGACAATTTCCAATCATTAGTCCAGGCATTCTGGGTTACTTTCAGCAGTAGGCTACCATACCCATATTCTGACCAAATGGCCTGTTTACGTGCAGCAAATTCTGTGGAAAAATCACAATCAGAATTCAAACTGTGTTAAAGTACCACTACGTAGAATGTTTGGATCGAGATACAATGATGAACAATCACTTATACAGTTTCCATATATCGTGTAGGTATGTCGTAAAACTACGGATACATGCCGGAGCCTTACTGAATGCATCATTTATCTGGGAGGTGGCTTCCATTGATTAATGTTCCAGAATAAACTATTCCGTGCTGAGGGGATAATCATGTTTCTTAGTATCACACAGACTGGCTAAAGAGGGCAGTGAAGCTCCTCGCAGGTTTTGCAGAACACCAGAGCTTTGCGTATCGTTCATGGTCGAGGATGGAGAATGTAGCCTCACACCCACAGCACATGTAAGATCAGGCTGGTTGGGTAAAACCTGCAGAGTTCAGTTGCGAGTAACTGTACTACTTTCTTCCGTTCCTTTCCGCCCAGCTGTCCTGTGGCTCTGCGAAAATGTACTGAGGTCGCAAATCCCAGTGCGAAATGCCTCAGCTGTAGAAACCCACAGGCAACGACAGCTAACTGGATGATACATGGATGATAGTAGAATGAAGGGTATGTAGGTAGTTTGATCTTAGAGTAGGTTAAAGGGTCGGCATAACATCGTGGGCCGAAGGGCCTGTACTGTGCTGTACTGTTCTATGTTCTAACTGTTAGCATGTCACAAGAGGATAACACTGAGGACTGTTGGGGATTCAGCATCTGGTGGCTAAATTGGTCTCCACTTTAACAGATGAGGCTTTGAAAGGAAAAAGCAATTTTGAGATTGTTTTCAATGAATGCCGTAAAGAGCACAGTAAGGCTCCTTTCTGTTGTTAGTTCCCTGCATTTTATTTGTGACCATTGTCGGGGATGTGCCCAGATGTAACGGCAGTTTTCCCACCACTGAGAAAATGGCACCTGATTAGTCAGATATCTTACTTGATTTTGGAGCTGAAGGCACTTGTCAGACACACTCACAAGAATACAGGACATGACCAATTCTTCCTGATGGTACCGAGCCTCTCACATTGACTGCCCATATTGTGGTGGGACCATTGCCCACTTTAGCGAATGGAGACAGATGTGAAAGCCTTGTGGTTCAAGTGCTACCTCTGTAATCTCGTCCAGCCCCACAACTCTCCAAGATAACCTTGATCCTCCAATTTTTGCTATTACATCTTAAATAATAGCTTCCAACATTTTCCCTAAGACAGATGTTAAGCTAACTGGCCTGTAGTTTCCTGCTTTCTGTCTCCCTCCTTGCAACCCAGGCAATGGTGAAAGAGGAGGTATTCAGACACTGGAGGGGTTTAAAATTGATAAAGAAGATATATTATATAGGCTGTCTGTACTGAAAGTGGATCAAACACCAGGACCGGATGAGATGCATCCATGGATACTGAGGGATGTGAGGGTGGAAATTGCAGAGGCACTGGCCATAATGTTTCACTTTTCCTTCGATTTGGGGGTGGTGACAGAGGACTGGAGAATTGTTCAAAAAAGAATGTAAAGATAAGCCCAGCAACTACAGGCAGTCAGGTGGGGAAATTGCTAAAAAGAATAATTACTAGTCACTTGGACAAATGTGGGTTAATTAAGGAAAGCCAGCATGGACCGGGAAAATCATGTTTAACTAACTTGCTGGAGTTTTTTGAGGAGGTAACAGAGAGGGTTGATGAGGGCAATGCTGTTGATGTGGTGTACATGGATTACAAAAGGCGTTTGATACAGTGCCACACATCAGACTTGTGAGCAAACCTACAGTTCATTGAATAAAAGGGACGTTAGCAACATGGATACGAAATCGGCTGAGTGACAGGAAACAGAGAGTTGTGGTTGATGGATGATTTTAGGCTGGAGGAAGGTTTGTGACGGAGTTTCCCAGGGGTCAGTGTTGGGAGCCTTGCTTTTCCTGATATATATTAATGACCTAGACCCTGGTGTACAGGGCACAATTTCAAAGTCTGCAGATGATACAAAACTTGGAAGCATTATGAACTGTGAGGAGGATAGTGTAGAACTTCGAAAGGACATGGGCAGGTTGGTGGAATGGGAAGATGAAGTTCAATGCAGAGAAATGTGAAGTGATTAATTTTGGGAGGAAAGACATGGAGAGACAACATAAAACAAAGGGTACAATTCTAAAGAGGCTGCAGGAGCAGAGGGACCTGCATGCATATGCGCATAAGTCATTGAAGGTAGCGGGACAGGTTGAGAGTGCGATTAATAAAACATACCGTATCCTGGGCTTTATTAATAGGGGCAGAGAGTACAAGAGCAAGGAGGTTATGTTGAACTTGTATAAGACACTAGTTAGGCCTCAGCTGGAGTGCTGCGTCCAGTTCTGGGCACTGCACTTTCGGAATTATGTGAGGGCATTGGAGAGAGTACAGTGAGTGGTTCAGGTCTGGAATGCACTGCCTGAGAACGTGGTGGAGACAGGTTCAACTGACGCATACAAAACGGAATCAGACAGTTATATGAAAAGGAAGAATGTGCAGGGTTACCGGGAGAAGGCGGGGAATGGAACTGAGCGAATTGCTCTTTCGGAGAGACCGTGCAGACACGATGGGCTGTGTGACCTCCTTCTGCACTGTAACAATTCTGTGATTCTGTGGGTTTTCAAGGATCTGGGATATGATACCACATAATAGACTCATGAATCAGGTCAGAGAATGAGGAGTCAGGGGACAAGTAGCAGAATAATTAGTTAGCCAATTGCAAGACAGACTGTCGGGGTAAAGGGTTGTTATTTGGATCGGCAGAAGGTGGGAAGTGATGTTCCACAAGAATCAGTGCTGTTCATAACGTATATGAATGCAGTTTACACCAAACAGGGAGGGAGGGAGGGGTGTCAACATTGTGCAAGACTGCAACACAGTGCAAGTAGCTATGAACAAACCTTCAGAATGGGCATATAAAAGGCAAAAGAATTTCAACATGGATTATATTTTGGCAACAGCATCATATGAATGTGTTAAGCATCGGCAATCTGGCTTATCAAAGAGTTTAGTTTAGTTTAGTTTAGTTTAGAGATACAGCACTGAAACAGGCCCTTCGGCCCACCGAGTCAGTGCCGACCATCATTCACCCATTTATACTAATCCTACATCCCTACCACATCCCCACCTGTCCCTATATTCCCCTACCTATACTAGGGGCAATTTATAATGGCCAATTTACCTACCAACCTGCAAGTCTTTGGCATGTGGGAGGAAACTGGAGCACCTGGAGGAAACCCACGCAGACACAGGGAGAACTTGCAAACTCCACACAGGCAGTACCCAGAATTGAACCCGGGTCGCTGGAGCTGTGAGGCTGCGGTGCTAACCACTGTGTTTCCCATGATAATTCCCATTCTCTAATGAAATATTTCACAAACAAAAAAATGATTCATGAGCAACTCAGACTGCAGTTCCAAAGAATAAAATTGAAGTTGTCAGCTTTGAACACACCCCAAACTTACCTGGCATTGGAAAACTAACGGATCCCAGAGACAGGTCAAAATCAGTGGATTACAGAGACTGGAAAAGTGTTAGTGCATTCTAAAATATCAAGTTATTGTAATCCAAGGAAACTCACAGGGTTTTGTAACACTCAGTTTGATCAAGGTGAGACTTGTTTAACTGGACGGGTCAAACCGTGACATCACAGAGCAAGTCTGACCCTCACACTGTCCATCACAGTGAGATCAGACATCGCAATCGGTTTGGAAACTGAGTTAATTTGAGGCAGGAGGCTGTACGAGCAGTTTGAGTGAAGGAAAGGGAGCTGCACTGACTGCAACTAACTGGCTGATCTGTCTAGGAGTGAAGGTGGTCGGGGAGAAGATCTGAGCAGTTTTGTGATGGAGAAGACAGCGAGCTGAGAGAGGGAGGGAGGAAGAAAACCTTCACAAGATGGTGCGACTGACAGAGCTAGCTATTGGAGCAAATAGGTACGTTATCAATCCCTTCCATTCTTTGGAGCTGTAGGTAACATGGTCTGTAGGTAGTCATGTCTTCCAGGGGGTGAGGGAAGGGAGTGTGTGAGTTAAACAGATCATGGAAATATTGCTCGAGTTCCGTTCCGAAAAAGTTTAGATCTTATTTAAAACTGTAAAAAATCTGGAGCTCAGTCTGGGCCTCAGTCAATGATACTGAAGGAATCGGTTAGAAACACTTGTCCCAAGCATTTCTGCTGTCCTCTGACCTCATCAATCCCTAGCTCCATGCCAAGGCCCTCCTCCCAGGTCAGATGCCTCAGGTACTGCCCTCTAAAAGCCTCTCATTGTGTCAGACAAGCTCCTGGTGCCAGTGACCCTGGATCACCTGATGGCATTGCAGCCATTCTGGAGCTTCACTGTGATTCTGGAGAAGGAATCAACTGATTGACTCCAGAATCTTTAATACTCAGCTAACATCAGAATCTGTGGCCAGGAACATCACCAAAAAAGAGACATGTCCATAAGTAATGGTGCACTCTGAATCTGCATTCAGCATTTCCAGGTTAAATGGTTTAACTAGCAGTGGAATTAGAAAATGCCGAGAGATGTCTCGTTACAATCCAGTGATTCTGATCTGTTTTTTGCTTCTTCTTCCAGACATACATGGTTGGTGTCAGGATGAGCAAGAGGAAATTTCCATCAAATTACCCACAGACTAAAGGATGAGTAACAAAAGCACAAAAAACAAGTGAATCACGACACACAACAAGCAGCACATCCTGCCCCAAACCAACTCAAAATACTACAAAGGAGGGAGCCGTGTCCCTGAAATTCTCCTCACCCCATCCCTCTGTGTCCCATCCATTTCTCAGTGCCAACTCCACATCTGTTCATTTGTTGGTTTAATTTGACGGCCAACAACAACCCAGCCACTGGTCCATCTAGACACTCCTCCGATGGCTGGAGATGGTGTGAAACCGACTCTCTCTCTCTTCTGGTTTATTTCCCATCCCCACCAGGTCTATCATCCCCACCAGCTCCTCCTAGATTTACTTCGACATCTATTTTTATTGTTGTTTATGTTTATGTTTAAAGATCCAGCACAGAAACAGGCCCTTCGGCCCACCGAGTCTGTGCCGACCATCAACCACCCATTTATACTAATCCTACACTAATCCCATATTCCTACCACATCCCCACCTGTCCCTCTATTCCCCTACTACCTACCTATACTAGGGGCAATTTATAATGGCCAATTTACCTACCAACCTGCAAGTCTTTTGGCTTGTGGGAGGAAACCGGAACACCCGGAGAAAACCCACGCAGACACAGGGAGAACTTGCAAACTCCACACAGGCAGTACCCAGAATTGAACCCGGGTCGCTGGAGCTGTGATGCTGCAGTGCTAACCACTGCGCCACTGTGCCGCCCAAATTGGGAAATTTGCCCCACACCCTCTTCCCCATCTTAGCCCCCAGGCTGGACCTTCACGTCCGGCCCTCATGTCCCCTCATCGGCATCAAGCAGCAACCCTGCTCCATCCAGGCTCAGTTTGATATTGCTCAGGACTAACTGCACTGGCACTGGCTAGGACCCAGTCCGTACAGTCAGCTCTGACCAATATCGGCTGGAGCTCCACCTTGGGACTGAAGTTGAAGGTCTCGAGGGGGGAACGCTCTGGTTGTTGCCTCGATTGTGTCGAGTGGGACCGGCTGGTTCAGGCCACTCGCCTGCCAGTTGCTGCCATCCCCTCCGCACAATCGATTGAGGCCCCGGTACCAACTTGTACCGAGACCTCCCAGAATTTGAGGAAGAGTCCTCCCATGGCACCAGCCAGCTCTGAGGAGTCCGTGCCGACTGGTGCCAGTATAAGGCTGGTTCCCCCAAGCGCGACCAGCTGGTGTTGGTGGTCCTTCACCAGAGCCATCCTCTGGTGACACCAACCCAGCCCTGGGACATTGGTCTCCAGTTGGTGGCAGCTTATCTGGGGGACACCACCCTTGGGGGACTCGACCCCACTCAGGGTCACCTATGTTGGGGGTGATTGCCACTTTGGTGAGAGCAGTCGCAGATCTCCATTCACTTTTTATAGATCTGTGTCTGCCTCCTCACATCTGTGGACTCACCTTTAGCCACTCCCTGCAATTCTTAAGGGGTATCTAGGTTCCGAGGGCTCTCTCGCGCAGGGAGGGTACGTGTGCCTCACTGGCACTTCCCCCGAGTAGCAGGGGAACATGTCTCGAGGGTTTATCTCCATCGGCCCTCGTGTTCATGAGCTCGTAGCTAATCCAGCCGCCCTCGACTCTGTTCCCCGAGATTTACTATTATCAACCTTCCCTGTTGGTTGAACTCTTGGAAGCTTCCTGGAGGCATCCTGCCTCGGAAGCCCAGTTGGGAGCCTGAGTCGGACCACGACCTCCAGTCGTTTAGGCTTTCATGTATTTAACACGAGGATGACCTAGAGTCTGAAAGTGTGGCTTCTGGAAGTCCCTTCACTTGGGGGTTTGAGACCATGCTTGGGGTTTTGCAAAAGGCCACAAGCATCGACCTTTGCTGGATTCTTTTTCCCTTGATAAGCGTCCTCCGGTTAAGGCCAAGTTAGACAGTATCCATAGGACCTCCAGCACCCTGCTTCACACCTTGCAGTTTACTGGAATCTGGTCAACTGTAGTCGTGAAGGTATCAGAAGGAAAGTTCCACCCACAAGTGGGATCTGGCACAGCTTCCTGCGGGGTTTGGCACATCTCCCCCAATTCCCTACCACCATATCCACTGTGGGCGGCGGCCTCACTGAGTGGGTACGGAGTGTGGACCACCTACAGAGAACATCGACTGCAGCAGCTGGCTGTGTGGATGCCCTCATTGTAGGAGCAGAGTCTATCGCCCAGTGGATCTTGCATCACCGATTAGTATGGCCAAGCACCTTGGACTTTCTTCAGGTACTGCAGATGCCCCTTGGTGCCGAGGCCTTCTTTGGTGAGCAAGTGGAGGAGCTGCTGCGGCAGAACCTTCAGGCATTCCCCAATTGGCATTTAAGATGTAGACACTGCTCACTCTAGAACTTAGTCTGTAGGCCCCTTCCAACAACCCACCAATACACTCACTGTCACCAATCCACTCACCTCCAACAGCCTTTCCCAGGCTGTATCCGGAACGGAATGTCCTTTGTACCATGCTAGCTCCCTGCATTGCAGATTAGGACCTGGAATTCAGGCAGCTAGCAACACTTCATCTTTGATACCCTGTCCGGCTGCACCCCCCCAAGCAGTGATCCTGCCTTTGCCAGTTGGAAGGGGGGGGGATCACTCTTGGGTTAAAGAGACCAGAAGTAGTGAGTATCCTCTGGATTGGCAGCTTGAGCCTCCATGTTTCTCACAATGTGGTTTGCTTTGATGCTCAGAGGAACCATCTACCAGTGGCCATTCTGGCAGGTGACACCATGGTCTTTTAGTATTGGGACTGAGAGTCAGAGATAGTTCTCCAGAAGAGAACTGTTGGGGAGATTTCTCCAGGTGAAACTTCTGGATAACTATCCCCACTGCCAGTAATGTTTCCACAGCTCGTCTTTGTCACAGCATCTGAACTCGAGCTGATGCTCTTGGGGAACACTGTCTTCTCCAGGTTCTTCAGCTAATGCTTTGAGAAATGGGTGATGTTGGGGGAGGTCACATTCAGGATGAATGGGCTTCCAGGCCAGTGGGCGTGCTTGAGCTCACTTGGCATTTCAACAGGCTCGGTCAGGGTGTGAACGGTATATTAGGACAGTGTGCACTTTCAGACTCGGGACGGCGGGGTAAGTCAGTGTGTCTGCAGACAGACAATATGACAGTAGTCCAGTATGTCAACAGGGTGGGACTCCCTCCTGGGTCCCTCTGTCAAGGAGATACGTTGCTTCCCATTGGTGCTTGTAGGACGGGGTGACACTTTTGCTGCCACATTTGGCCGGGGTGAACAACACAACAGTCGACACACTCAGCTGCTGTGTAGTTCACCTTCCGAGTGGATGATCCACACTGAGGTTGTCCAGAATATCTTCAGGACTTGACGGGGGGGGGGGAGGGGTTTACCAGATCGATCGACTTGCTCGTATCACCGGACAATCCCCAATCTGCTGGGGGACCTCAGGCAGTCATGGTGGAGGCTGGACTGTCTGTGGTTCTTTGGTTTCGAGATTCTGTTGCTCAGGGTAGCCTGATCTCCAGGATGCTCGGGAAATTTACAGCAGATGGTGGTTCTGGTTAACCCTTCATTGACCTCACAAACCGTCCTCCTTCTCCATCCTGGTGTTGAATACTGCCGGTCTGATTTCAGGAGCCCACGGAGAAAGCCAAGTTATTTGGAGATTAAAGACGACCCTACTTTTAGTAAGGGAAACATCAGTTTTCATTCCAGCGTCCTCCACACACGGCTGGACACTGTCCAACTGGTGCTCAGGGTTAGAAGGGTGGAACCTGCATGGGAACAGACTCCGGCTCCCAGGACAAGTTGATGAAAGTGAGTGTTATTCGTGGGAGTCAGCGCCAGAACCAAACAGTAAGCTGAAGGAGATTTGGGTCTTTCCAGCTTCTGATTGACGGTCTGGCTGTTCAGATGGAATGCCCATCAGATTTGGGTATAGCAGCAATGTGACACTCATGGTTGTGATGCTCACTTTTATCATGTCTGTCCTTGGTCTCTTTCGCCCCTGTTCACAGACAGGCCCCTCCACCCTCCTCGTCCTCAGCACTACTTGGTTCGTCGGCAGCAGTGCGACTGGAATGTCTGAATGATGATCAGCGCCCTTGGAAGCTGATCCTTTGCAAGCTGCTCCCTTGTAAGGTTCTCTTCATTTTCCGAGTGACGAGGCTTTTTCCACCCACCTGGGTGCCCCTTGGGAATTGGAGGGGGTGTTTGGTATGTAGTTTCCTCGTTCTGGGTTGTCTTTGGGTGTCAACAAGCTGAGTTCTGGGGTGTGCTAAAATTGAACACAGCACGGGAGCCGGGGAGGGACGGAGGGAGGAGAAAAGCATGTGGGCGTGCCCTCGACGGATAAGGCATTGAAAAAATGGCTTAAAAGGGAGGTCACGCCTTACCAAGTTTTCCCCAGGGAAATTGTGCCGATGCATCCCGATAATTAGATCCACATTCCCCCCCATTTGGCCGTCAATATTTCAGAGCTGATGTTCCATCCGAACATTGCTGGCTCTGTAACTCAGTTCCAATCCACTGAGAGCCCAGCACAGACTATAGGAATGGCATCAGTTCCCAACAAATTCAAAGATGTCACAGTTAGCAGGGAAGTGGGAACCCTGGACATGCTAGTACAGAGCTCGAGTGCAGATGGTTGGAGACTAAGCTCTGAGGCAGTGTGTTCAGACGGTGTCTGGGAAAGCTATTGTCTTGGAAAGCAGTGGCTGAAGAGGGCTAGAGTGATCTCCTGGACTCGTTTCGATCGCCTAAGTGGGTCGGAGAGGAATTTCCCAGATCTTTTTCCCAAATTGGCCTGGGTTTTTATGTCTGGTTTTTCGCCTCTCTCAGGAGATCACATGGTCGAGGGTGGGGTGGGGTGGGGAGTCAATCTGTGTTGTGATGAGAAGGAATCGCAGTTGTGTGGGACGTGCTGGACGGAGCAGACAGGAACCTATCCATCCGTCAATTCTCTATCAAGTCACGTTAATTCAACGACTTCAATGTGAAATCTGGAAATAAACGTGGATTCAAATTGGACAAACTTTCTGTGTTTTTTTCTGATTTGTGTGCGGGCTAGAATAAGGACCAGAAAAGCGAAGAGAAGAGTTCTCTTCATCTTCAGTTTGTTTTATTCATTCACGGAATTCCAAATTCTGATTTGATTAACTGAATTTCAATTCCCCAGCTGTCTTGGTGGGATTTGAACTTGTGTCTCTGGATTACTAGTCCAGTAATATGACCACGATGCCAGTCTATTGCCCTTAGACTGAGCTGCTGATTGGGTGAACTCTCTGAGCCACTTACCAGGTACGACCTGAACTGAATCCCCAGTCAGCCACACAAACGTACATAAAGACTATCAGATCCATCGAGCTTGCCTCATCCCTTAGACAGTAGAACCTCACGCTCTCCCATCCCTCCTTACATATTAATGTAATCTTTTGGAATGGAAAGGACCCTCGCCAATTCAGGATAATCCTCTGGGCAGCTGCTCTGTCAACACCCTGAGGCACCAGGAGGACACATCATAATCTAACGTGGCCACTAACTCCATGTAACTCACAATGTCCTCTCAGGACCTTAGCCAGTTCCTCTTTTAAAGGTCTCTCTGTTACACGTGTTTGTTCCAGAGGGTGACGAGCCTGTGACAAGTGATGGAGTGGTACAGCACAGAAGACCATTCGGCCCATCGTGCCTGTGACAGATCTTGACTGGAGCCGCACACCCAGTCAGTCTCACCTGACCCAAAACTTGCCCAAATACAAACTGGTGGGAAGGAAAGAGACATACACTAAATACATGGAGAGCAGGGGACAGCAAGACAAGGGCAAATACAAAGATTAGAAGGAAGGTTAAAAAAAAAACAATGAGGGCAAAGGAAGTGTGAAATTAAATTGTCAAGGAATATAAAACAAAAGAGTAAAATATTTTACAGACACATAAATAAAACAACTGGAAGTCTCGATGGGAATTGGGCCATTTAACGATGGACAGGATAATGTGCCAACAACTTATACTTATATTACATAGTACAGCATCTCAAGGTGCTTCACAGGATATAAAGCCACAAAAGGAGATATTAGGGCAACTTCATTCTCCTGCGCAGTGAAAACTGCCCGTGTACCAGAACCTTGTTCAGCCGGTTCAGTTGTGAGATTGAATGGAGGGACAGGAAGCTGCAGGTCATCCATGTGAGAGAAGGGAAGCAGCAATGAGTACTTTTGAAAATTCAGTTCAGAGGGGGGAAAAAATCCACATCAGTCCTTTCTCAAGTCTTGTCTGCAAACATCATGTCCATTGAAGACAACAGTTCACACACCCATGGGCTTTCACTCTGTTCTCAATGGTTTTTATTCTGCAAATTAACATGTCCACAGACACAGCAAAAAATAAGCATTACCCCAACTGATCTGTAAAAATATTTCAAAACTGCTTTTTGCTACACAAATTATACACTGTCCAGCATGACCTCATTTCAGCATCAGCAGAAACTCACTTCACCCTGGGTCTTCCTAGCTGCAGACTGAATCACCAGCTTCAGTTCCGCCTGATCCCTGATCGAGGTGAAAATGGAGACCAGTACGGGAAATGCTCCCAAAAAAAACAGCACAGCAAAGGCGGAGCCATGGAAGAAACAGATTTCCAGGGTTTTCTAGCTCATGCACTCGGTAAAGACGCTGTGACACTGAACCATGCAAAGCCTGAAAAACCACTGGGTCTGTATGGGATAGCTAACGTGGTCTGGGGCAGCATTGTACAGCTGCAAAGAGGGAGGAGTGAAGGACAGGCGAGGACAGCATTGGGCTTGACTATCGAGGGGACGAGTGGCCTACTCTTGCTCCAAATTCTGACATTTGTCTAAGACAAGTCCTCTTAAACTAAAAAAAAAGAGTTTACATCGAATTGAATAGACTACATTTTGTTGCTCGCATGTAATTCTTTGCTTTATTAAAGCGGTTTTTCCTGTGTTCTCGTTTTGTAAGATTTTTAAGACCTTTAGGTGTTTACATGTTCCACATAGTCTGTCACCGCAATTTGGTACGGTTTGTGCCTTTACGATACTTGTGACCAATAGGTCTTTTAGGTTTTTGCTTCTTTTGAAAGCTGATGTTATGCTATATTGGTTCAGTGAGTTAACATCCCCTTTTAACTTTTCAAAATGGTTTCTCACTACCCTATTTATCTGTTGAGTTGTTGCGCCGTATGTTGTAACAAGTGGTAGTCTTGTAGTTGGCCTATCCCGTGGCTGTGGGTTCTCCATCTCTCTCAGGAAATTGGACTTGATATGTCTGAGGAATCTCTTTGTGTACCCCCTCCGTCTCAGTGCGGTGAAAAGGGTGGTGACCGCTTTGTTGAAATCCTCCAGTTTTGTGGATATGCGGTGGAACCGCATGAGTTGTGACTTTACCAGTCCCCTAAAGGTGTGCCTGGGATGATGGCTTTTAGTGTGCAGGAGTGTATGTGTGTCAGTTACTTTGAAGAATACCTTTGTTGCTAATGACGTTTCGCTGTTCACTGCAGCTTCATCAGGGGAAAATGGATGATTCATTGCAGAATCTGTTGAATAAAGGTGAGTGAGCTGGCTGTTGAATGTGATTGGTGGGAAAAGTCTCCTTATCCTGAAACAATTGGGCTGTTTTTTAAAAATTTAATTGACCCAATGGGAAGTGTGGTCTCGGCATTGAGCCCCTGTAAAAAAACATCCTGGTTACCACGGTAGCAGAGCCCCACCACGTGTTGGGTTTACCTTGTGCTCCACAACCTTCCAGCATTCCGGCCGACTACATCTGCAGGAAGTGTACCCAGTTGCAGCTCCTCACAGACCGCATGGATCAGTTGGAGCGGCAACTGGATGCACTTAGGAGCATGCAGGTGGCAGAGAGCATCATAGACAGGAGTTTTAGAGAAGTGGTTACACCCAAGGTACAGGTAGATAGATGGGTGACCGCAAGAAGGGGCACGCAGTCAGTGCAGGAATCCCCTGTGGCTATCCCCCTCTCTAACAAGTATACCATTTTGGATACTGTTGGGGGGCGATGGCCTATCAGAGGAAAACAGCAGCAGGCTGTTGTTCAGCAGGGAGGGACAAAGTGCAGAAGAGCAATAGTTATAGGGGACTCTATAGTCAGGGGCACAGATAGGCGCTTCTGTGGACGTGAAAGAGACTCCAGGATGGTATGTTGCTTCCCTGGTGCCAGGGTCAAGGATGTCTCTGAACGGCCAAGGGGCATTCTGAAGGGGGTGGGTGAACAGCCAGAGGTTGTGGTACACATCGGTACCAATGACATAGGCAGGAAGAGTGATGAGATCCTGCAGGGGGAGTTTAGGGAGTTAGGTAGTAAGTTAAAAAACAGGACCTCTAGGCTTGTAATGTCTGGATTACTCCCTGTGCCACGTGCCAGTGAGGCTAGAAATAGGAAGATAGTGCAGCTAAACACGTGGCTGAGCAGCTGGTGTAGAAGGGAGGGTTTCAGATATCTGGGCCATTGGGCTCTCTTCAGGGACAGATGGGACCTGTACAAGAAGGACGGGTTGCATCTAAACTGGAAGGGCACTAATATCCTGGCTGCAAGGTTTGCTAGCGTCACTCGGGAGGGTTTAAACTAGTGTGGCAGGGGGGTGGGAACCAGAGAAGTAGGACAGCTAGTGAAATAAATGAGGAGGACATAGTAAATAAGGCCAGTAGGACTAAGAGGAAGAGCAGGCAGGGAGATGTTGCTGAGCACAGCGGGACTGGTGGTCTGAAGTGCATTTGTTTCAATGCGAGAAGTATAACAGGTAAGGCAGATGAACTTAGAGCTTGGATTAGTACTTGGAAATATGATGTTGTTGCTATTACAGAGACTTGGTTGAGGGAAGGGCAGGATTGGCAGCTAAATGTTCCAGGATTTAGAAGCTTCAGGCGGGATAGAGGGGGATGTAAAAGGGGTGGGGGAGTTGCATTACTTGTTAAGGAGAATATCACAGCTGTGCGGCGGGAGGACACCTCAGAGGGGTCATTCAGCGAGGCAATATGGGTGGAGCTCAGGAATAGGAAGGGTGCAGTCACGATGTTGGGGGTTTACTACAGGCCTCCCAACAGCCAGCGGGAGGTAGAGGAGCAGATATGTAGACAGATTTTGGAAAGATGTAAAGGTAACAGGGTTGTGGTGGTGGGTGATTCTACCTTCCCCTATATTGACTGGGACTCACTTAGTGCTCGGGGCTTGGATGGGGCAGAATTTGTGAGGAGCATCCAGGAGGGCTTCTTGAAACAGTATGTAGATAGTCCAACTAGGGATGGGGCCATTCTGGACCTGGTATTGGGGAATGAACCCGGCCAGGTGGTCGAAGTTTCAGTGGGGGAGTATTTCGGGAACAGTGACCATAATTCCATAAGTTTTAAGGTACTTGTGGATAAGGATAAGAGTAGTCCTCGGGTAGAAGGTGCTAAATTGGGGGAAGGCTAATTATAACAATATTAGGCAGGAACTGAAGAATTTAGATTGGGGGCGGCTGTTTGAGGGTAAATCAACATCTGACATGTGGGAGTCTTTCAAACGTCAACTGATTAGAATCCAGGACCAGCATGTTCCTGTGAGGAAGAAAGACAAGTTTGGCAAGTTTCGGGAAGCTTGGATGACACGGGATATTGTGAGCCTAGTCAAAAAGAAAAAGGAAGCATTTGTAAGGGCTGGAAGACTCGGAACAGATGAAGCACTTGAGGAATATAAAGACAGTAGGAAGGAACCTAAGCAAGGAGTCAGGAGGGGTAAAAGGGGTCAAGAAAAGTCATTGGCAAACAGAATTAAGCATAATCCCAAGGCTTTTTATACATATATAAAGACCAAGAGGGTAACCAGGGAAAGGGTTGGCCCACTCAAGGACAGAGATGGGAATCTATGTGCGGAGCCAGAGAAAATGGGCGAGGTGCTAAATGAAATGAGTACTTTGCATCAGTATTTACCAAAGAGAAGGACTTGGTGGATGATGAGCCGAGGGAAGGGAGTGTAGATAGTCTCAGTCATCTCATTGTCAAAAAGGAGGAGGTGTTGGGTGTCTTGCTAGGCATTAAGGAAGATAAGTCCCCAGGGCCTGATGGGATCTACCCTAGAATACTGAGGGAGGCAAGGGAAGAAATTGTTAGGGCCTTGACAGAAATCTTTGCATCCTCATTGGCGACAGGTGAGGTCCCAGAGGACTGGAGAATAGCCAATGTTGTTCCTTTGTTTAAGAAGGGTGGCAAGGATAATCCAGGAAATTATAGGCTGGTGAGCTTTACGTCAGTGGTAGGGAAATTATTAGAGAGGATTATTCAGGACAGGATTTACTCCCATTTGGAAACAAATGAACTTATTCGCAAGAGACAGCATGGTTTTGTGAAGAGGAGGTCGTGTTTCACTAATTTGATTGAGTTTTTTGAGGAAGTGACAAAGATGATTAATGAAGGAAGGGCAGTGGATGTTATCTATATGGACTTTAGTAAAGCCTTTGACAAGGTCCCGCATAGCAGACTGGTACAAAAGGTGAAGTCACATGGGATCAGAGGTGAGCTGGCAAGATGGATACAGAACTGGCTCGGTCCTAGAAGACAGAGGGTAACAGTGGATGGGTGTTTTTCTGAATGAAGGGATGTGACTAGTGGTGTTCCGCAGGGATCAGTGCTGGGACCTTTGCTGTTTGTAGTATATATAAATGATTTGGAGGAAAATGTAGCTGGTCTGATTAGTAAGTTTGCAGACGACACAAAGGTTGGTGGAGTTGCGGATAATGATGAGGATTGTCAGAGGATACAGCAGGATATAGATCGGTTGGAGACTTGGGCGGAGAAATGGCAGATGGAGTTTAATCTGGACAAATGCATTTTGGAAGATCTAATGCAGGTGGGAAGTATATAGTAAATGACAGAACCCTTAGGAGTATTGACAGGCAGAGAGATCTGGGCGTACAGGTCCACAGGTCACTGAAAGTGGCAACGCAGGTGGATAAGGTAGTCAAGAAGGCATACGGCATGCTTGCCTTCATCGGTCAGGGCATAGAGTATAAAAATTGGGAAGTCATGTTGCAGCTGTACAGAACCTTAGTTAGGCCACACTTAGAATATTGCGTGCAATTCTGGTCGCCACACTACCAGAAGGACGTGGAGGCTTTGGAGAGGGTACAGAAGAGGTTTACCAGGATGTTGCCTGGTCTGGAGGGCATTAGCTATGAGGAGAGGTTGGAAAAACTCGCATTGTTTTCACTGGAATGACGGAGGTGGAGGGTTGACATGATAGAGGTTTACAAAGTTATGAGCGGCATGGACAGAGTGGATAGTCAGAAGCTTTTTCCCAGGTTGGAAGAGTCAGTTACTAAGGGACATAGGTTTAAGGTGAGAGGGGCAAAGTTTAGAGGGGATGTGCGAGACAAGTTTTTTACACAGAGGGTGGTGAGTGCCTGGAACTTGCTGCCAGGGGAGGTGGTGGAAGCAGATACGATAGCGACGTTTAAGAGACATCTTGACAAATACATGAATAGGAAGGGAATAGAGGGATATGGGCCCCGGAAGTGCAGAAGGTGTTAGTTTAGGCAGGCATCAAGATCGGCGCAGGCTTGGAGGGCCAAATGGCCTGTTCCTGTGTTGTACTGTTCTTTGTTGTTTGTAACCTCTGCAAAAAAAACCTCGTCCTGAAACAAAGGGGAACAATTAGGCTGCTTTTAAATTTAATTTTAATTGACCCACTGCATTTGAAACAATTGCACCTTTTTTAAGTTTTTAAAGTTTAAATTTAAAAGGTCCCATGGGAAGCCCGATCTGTGCATTTGTGGCCCTGCAAAATAACCTGTTTGCCATGGAAACAGAGCCCTGCCCCATGCTGGGTCACCCCAAGTCCATCAAAAACAAACAAACAGTAAAATCACCCAGTCCTGGGACATTAATGGGTTGCTTTAGCTCCCCAGCGCCACTGTGTGGTAGCTCCTTGTAACAGCAATACATTTATATTCTAAATTTAAAATGCAGAAGTAAGGAGGGATTGAATGATAATTAATATTAACCTGCCTATCTAAGAGGGGGGATTTAATTATAATTAAAACTGACCTGCCTATCTAAGAGGTCTGTAACCCTACACCCATTACACTCAGGTGTTAATTTAAAACTTAGGTTTATTTGTTTCATAATTATTTGGGAATGGAATGGGAATTGGATGTATTCCTGGGGGTGAAGGGCCCGCAAGTTTGGTATTGGGGTGTGAGCTTAGGCACGACTGTTCCCCAGTAGAGACCCTGGCAGCACAGGCCAGATGGCCTTGAAAGTGCAGAATTTAATTTTCTTATGTCTTGTTTCATGGCACGTGCCATTTCTGTGTATCGACCAGCTGAACTTGGATTCTGTTGCCTGAAAGGCATTTATTTTTTGGCACTGCTTGGACAGTCACAACGGACGGCGTGTCACTTTAAAGTTAGGGTAGGGTGAACGGGCAGTAGGGGATTGAAGGATCAGTCGTATCTAAGGGCTGGAGAAAGTTTGGATTCTAGGGCGGGGGCCATCAAGAAGATTCAGAGGTGCGGTCAGGGTACGCATCCGGGTCGGGGGTGGGGGTGTTTTGGGTAAGTTAGGAATAGGTGTGGGGGGGGGGAAGTTTGGTCGATTACGACTAAACTTAGGCTTGGGTTTATGGTTCTTGCTGGGGGGCTTTAGGCGTAGGATTGGGGGGGAGGTTAGGGTTAAGCGTTAGGGTTAGGGGTTAGGCATTAGGGTTAGGGTTAGGGGTTAGGGTTAGGGTTAGGGTTGGCGTTAGGATTAGGGTTAGGGTTAGGGTTAGGGTTGGCGTTAGGGTTAGGGTTAGGGTTAGGGGTTAGGCGTTAGGGTTGGCGTTAGCGTTAGGGGTTTAGGGTTAGGCAGGAGGTTTTGATTAGGCTTAGGGTTAGGGTGGGTTTTGTGTTAGTTAGGGTTAGGGTGGGTTAGGGTTAGGGTGGGGGGGGGTTTCGGTTAGGGTTGGGGTTGGGGTCGGTTAGGGTTGGGGGGGTTTTCGGGTTAAGTTTTGGGTTGGGGGCGGGTTAGGGTTAGGGCTAGGGTTACGTGTTGGAGTTGGAGTTGGGGCTGTGGTTGGGGCGTTAGGCTTTGGGGTGAAGCCTTAGGGTTGGGTCTGGGTCCAGGGACAAGACTTACAGTGACGTTACAGGGAGTTAAGGCTGGGGTCGGGGCCTTGGACCTTGGCCTTAAGTTTAGGTCTTTGGGTTTGGGGTTAGGGGGCATTAAGGTTAGGGCTGGGTCGGTGGAGCAAGGGCCACAGCGGGTCAGGAATCCGGGCCAGCCACAGGGTTTGGTTACATTAAGTTCCAGGTTAGCATTAGGGTATTTGGGAAACAGGGGTTTGTCTAGGGTTCTGCCATAGTATGTGTAACCGATTATGACTTTTGTCATTTTTTGCTTCTTTTGAAAGCTGATGTTATGCTATATTGGCTCAGTGAGTTAACATCCCCTTTTAACTTTTCAAAATGGTTTCTCACTACCCTATTTATCTGTTGAGTTGTTGCGCAGTATGTTGTAACAAGTGGTAGTCTTGTAGTTGGCCTATCCCGTGGCTGTGGGTTCTCCATCTCTCTCAGGAAATCGGACTTGATATGTCTGAGGAATCTCTTTGTGTACCCCCTCCGTCTCAGTGCGGTGAAAAGGGTGGTGACCGCTTTGTTGAAATCCTCCAGTTTTGTGGATATGCGGTGGAACCGCATGAGTTGTGACTTTACCAGTCCCCTAAATTCTGATTCTGTTTGGGTCCAAACCCCCCATATGTCATCCAAGTACTTATAATAGCACATTGGGCGCTTGGGACACTTTTTGAAGACACTCTCCTCCCAGTAAATGTTTGCATAGGCCGGGGCAAACTTTTTGCCCATAACTGTGCCTTTAATTTGGAGGTACGGTAAATTTAGACTTATGGAGTCGTTCTAATATATTGTCAATCTCTTTTTGTGTTTCCTGAAAGATGGGTTTTGTTAATTTAATGTAGTGGTCCGTATTATTTAATTGTCTGTGTGCTTCAAACAGGTACTGTTGTTTGTCCATGAGAACTATACTACTGCCCTTATCTGCTGGTTTTATAACTATGTTCGGGTTAGTTTTTAATTCCCTAATCGCCTGCCTTTCTCTTCTGGTGAGATTCTGTTTATCTTTTAATATGGGGATTTTTTTCTATTTCCTTTTGAGTTACTCTCATAAAATTTACTATCTCTGGGTGTATTTCAGTGTCTTCTGGGGTCCAGTCCGATGACGGCATGAAGGGTTGTTTGTCTGTAATTGAGTCCCTAAAGTAATCTGAGAGTTTAATTCTTCTGTAAAAGCTTTCTAAGTCATTCTGAATCTGCTTTTTACATGGCTTTGTGACCGGCACAAATGTAAGACCCTTGTTTAGGACCCCTTTCTGTGTTTCTGTAGGGGTAAAGAGTTTGGAAATATTGACAATAGTTTCTCCTAAGTTAAGGCACCGCTTTTCTAGGGTTGCAGTACTATTTAGTTTAAATGTTTCATCCATTTATTGATCATGATCAGTGCCGTGTTCTCCGTCCAGTGAATGTGATCCCTGCTTACCCTGAAGGACCTGGCAGCTATGGCTGGTATGTAAGATTGGGTTTTAATGAATTGATTTAACTGACGGATTGTATCCTTTTCCCCTTCTGGGAGTGATTGGCTGAAATTTATTTCGGGCACCCAAATCTGTGCATTAGGGAATTTAGTTTTAGCCACTTTTAGGAGAATTTGTAGTTGCTTAATTGCAGTCAGTGGTCTTTGCGTGCGGTGGTTAATGCCAATTGCCAGCACCACTTTCTTAATTTCTGGGGAAGGTTGTAACTTGTTTAGGACAGCCGTGGCATGAATGAAACAAAAACAAGAAAAGCTGGAATCACTCAGCAGGTCTGGCAGCATCTGTGGAAAGAAAAGCAGAGTTAACGTTTCAGGTCAGTGACCCTTCTTCAGAACTGACAAATATTAGAAAAGTCACAGATTATAAACAAGTGAGGTGGGGGTGGGGCAAGAGATAACAAAGGAGAAGGTGTAGATTGGACCAGGCCACATAGCTGACCAAAAGGTCACGGAGCAAAGGCAAACAATATGTTAATGGTGTGTTGAAAGACAAAGCATTAGTACAGATTAGGTGTAAATACACTGAATATTGAACAGCAGCAAGTACAAACCTGAAAAAAACAGTGGGGAAGCAAACTGAACAAACTAAGATGAAATGAAATAAATGCAAAAAAAAGGATTGTAAAAAATGTAAAAAAGAATGTAAAAAAAGAAAAAAGGAAGAAAAACTAACTAAAAATGAAAGTAAAATGGGGGGCTATCATGCCCTGAAATTATTGAACTCAATGTTCAGTCCGGCAGGCTGTAGTGTGCCTAATCGGTAAATGAGATGCTGTTCCTCGAGCTTGCGTTGATGTTCACTGGAACACTGCAGCAATCCCAGGACAGAGATGTGAGCATGAGAGCAGGGGGGAGTGTTGAAATGGCAAGCAACCGGAAGCTCAGGGTCCTGCTTGCGGACTGAGCGGAGATGTTCCGCAAAGCGGTCACCCAGTCTGCGCTTGGTCTCCCCAATGTAGAGGAGACCACACTGTGAGCAGCGAATACAGTATACTACATTGAAAGAAGTACAAGTAAATCGCTGCTTCACCTGAAAGGAGTGTTTGGGGCCTGGGATAGTGAGGAGAGAGGAGGTAAATGGGCAGGTATTACACCTCCTGCGATTGCAGGGGAAGGTGCCCTGGGACGGGGACGAGGTGGTGGGGGTAATGGAGGAGTGGACCAGGGTGTCACGGAGGGAACGATCCCTTCGGAATGCTGACAGGGGAAGGGAGGGGAAGATGCGACTGGTAGTGGCATCACGCTGGAGGTGGCAAAAATGGCGGAGGATGATCCTTTGGATATGGAGGCTGGTGGGATGAAAAGTGAGGACAAGGGGAACTCTGTCACGGTTCTGGGAGGGAGGGGAAGGGGTGACGGTAGAGGTGCGGGGAATGGGTCAGACACGGTTGAGGGCCCTGTCAACCACAGTGGGGGGAAATCCTCGGTTGAGGAAAAAGGAGGTCATATCAGAAGCACCGTCATGGAAGGTAGCATCATCAGAGCAGATGCGTCGGAGACGGAGAAACTGGGAGAATGGAATGGAGTCCTTACAGGAGGTAGGGTGTGAAGAAGTGTAGTCGAGGTAACTGTGGGAGTCGGTGGGCTTATAATGGATATTGGTAGATAACCTATCCCCAGAGATGGAGACAGAGAAGTCGAGGAAGGGAAGGGAAGTGTCAGAGATGGACCATGTAAAGGTGAGAGAAGGGTGGAAATTGGAAGCAAAGTTGATAAAGTTTTCTAGTTCGGGGCGGGAGCAGGAAACGGCACCGATACAGTCATCAATGTACCGGAAAAAGAGTTGGGGGAGGGGGCCTGAGTAGGACTGGAACAAAGAATGCTCGACATATCCCACAAAAAGACAGGCATAACTAGGACCCATGCGGGTATCCATAGCAACACCTTTTACTTGAAGGAAGTGCGTGGAGTTGAAGGAGAAGTTGTTCAATGTGAGAACAAGTTCAGCCAGGCGGAGGAGGGTGGTGGTGGATGGGGACTGGTTGGGCCTCTGTTCCAGGAAGAAGCGGAGAGCCCTCAAACCATCCTGGTGGGGGATGGAGGTGTAGAGCGATTGGACGTCCATAGTGAAGAGGAGGCAGTTGGGACCAGGAAACTGGAAATTGTCAAAATGACGTAGGGCGTCAGAAGAGTCACGGATGTAGGTGGGAAGAGACTGGACCAGCGGAGAAAAGATAGAGTCTAGATAGGAAGAAATAAGTTCAGTGGGGCAGGAGCAGGCTGACACAATGGGTCTGCCGGGACAGTCCCGTTTGTGGATTTTGGGAAGGAGGTAGAAGCGGGCTGTCCGGGGTTGTGGGTCTATGAGGTTGGAAGCCGTAGAGGGAAGATCTCCAGAGGAGATGAGGTCAGTGACAGTCCTTTGGACGGTGGCTTGATGTCCGGTGGTGGGGTCATGGTCCAGAGGGAGGTAGGAAGAAGTGTCCGTGAGTTGGCGTTGAGCTTCTGCAAGGTAGAGGTCGGTACGCCATACAACAACAGCACCACCCTTGTCTGCAGGTTTGATGACCATGTCGGGGTTAGACCTGAGAGAACGGAGTGCCTCAAGTTCAGAGGGGGACAGGTTAGAGTGAGTGAGGGGGGCAGAGAAATTGAGACGACCAATGTCTCGCCGACAGTTTTCAATGAAGAGATCAAGAGCGGGTAAGAGGCCAGGGGGAGGGGTCCAGGTAGAGGGAGAATACTGGAGGCGGGTGACTGGGTCTGCTGGTCGGGGGGAGGACTCCTGGTCGAAGAAGTGAGCCCGGAGGCGGAGGCGACGAAGAAGAGCTCAACGTCATGCCGAGCGCGAAATTCATTGAGGTGGGGGCGTAAGGGGATAAAACTGAGACCTTTGCTGAGTACAGAATGCTCAGTATCAGAGAGG
Source organism: Heterodontus francisci (assembly GCF_036365525.1). Taxonomy (NCBI): domain Eukaryota; kingdom Metazoa; phylum Chordata; class Chondrichthyes; order Heterodontiformes; family Heterodontidae; genus Heterodontus; species Heterodontus francisci. The sequence continues at coordinate 213,420 of NC_090393.1, read as the reverse complement.
GGGAGGTCAGAGGGTATAGTGAATACACGGCAAGGGGTCAGATCGGAAGGGGTGGGGTCAGAGGGAAGTGAAGCGGAAGGAGGATCTGGAGGGGCATTAGTCCCCATCAGCTGCTGGAGCTTGCGTTCCTAAACACCTGAAAGGAAGAAAAAAAGTTTTTTGTTAATGCGTCGGATGAGACGTAAGATGAGATGAAACTGCGGAGTAGAACAGATTTGAGATAAGGTGAGACGGTGCTGCTGGAGAGAGAGGTCCAGTGTGTGCATATGGCGGCACATAGCACTGAGTGTGGATCTCAGGAAGCGGCGAGAGTAGCAGTCCGAGGAACGTTGTATTTCTCGGAGATACCTGTGATCCTGGGTGGTTTCAAAGCAAGATGGGTGAAACTGCAGTTGGAATCCACGTGGAATCAGTCGGAGCCGGAGACAGTCACTGAGGAAGGAGATGTGGCTGTGAAAACGAGTTTTGGTAGATACCTTATCGAACACCAGGAGGGAAATAGAAAGCAATGAAGGTGAACAAGGTAAAAGAGACAAACGAAAATCCCGTCGGAGAAAAGAGCAGAACTTCTTCAAGGTAGGCATTCCTGGAAGAGAAGTGGCAGTGAATTAAACACTAAAATAAAAGCAAAATACTGCGGATGCTGGAAATCTGAAACAAAAACAAGAAATGCTGGATTCACTCAGCAGGTCTGGCAGCATCTGTGGAAAGAGAAGCAGAGTTAACGTTTCGGGTCAGTGACCCTTCTTCGGAACTGACAAATATTAGAAAAGTCACAGATTATAAGCAAGTGAGGTGGGGGTGGGGCAAGAGATAACAAAGGAGAAGGTGCAGATTGGACCAGGCCACATAGCTGACCAAAAGGTCACGGAGCAAAGGCAAACAATATGTTAATGGTGTGTTGAAAGACAAAGCATTAGTACAGATTAGGTGTAAATACACTGAATATTGAACAGCAGCAAGTACAAACCTGAAAAAAACAGTGGGTAAGCAAACTGAACAAACTAAGATGAAATGAAATAAATGCAAAAAAAAGGATTGTAAAAAATGTAAAAAAGAATGTAACAAAAGAAAAAAGGAAGAAAAACTAACTAAAAATGAAAGTAAAATGGGGGGCTGTCATGCTCTGAAATTATTGAACTCAATGTTCAGTCCGGCAGGCTGAAGTGTGGCATGAATGAATTTAGCTCCTGGAAAGCTGTCAATTTGTGTGATTGGGTTTGGGCAGCTTTTTATTTGGGAGAGATTAGAGTCCCCCATGATCAAGATTGGTTTAACAGGTTTGAGTTGCCAATTTCTGTTTTTCTGGCAAGTATTAGGATGCCTTGTCACTGGCTGTGGATTGTCCCTATCAGTGTCAGATTCAGAATGGTCGTCACTCTGTCCTTGTAGCGGGGGTGAGCGTGTCGTCACCGTCTCGGGGTCCACCCTGACAGGCGCAGGGCCTGCGGATGCAGTCACAGAATTTGTCCGTGAGGTCGAGGATGTCGCCTGAGTTCGGCTCCTGCTTTGCCTCTGTGGTGGGGGTGTCCCTGTAGCCCTAGGGTGTAAACTCGTAGGGGAGGGGTTCATCTGTCCAGTGGAGGGGGCCGTTGTGGAAGTCGAGGCTGTCGGCTCATTCCGGCCTTCTCTCTGTCTCTGCGGGAGGGGTTCACGTACCACTGTAATGTTGGGATACCAATTAACTAAGGGGGTTGTCAGTTGAGTTGGAGAGGTTGGCCTGGTTTGGTCCTGTCTCTGTGGCACGGGCTGTTCTTCTACCATGGTCTGAGGGAAGCAATGTGTGGGGAAGCGACTCGTCCATGGTCTGGGGGGGTGGGGAGGGGGATGGCTCGGTCTGGTGGAGGTTGGGACTTGGTGTGTGCAATTGGTCATAGTCCGGTTCGGTATAGCCAGCTGTCGGTCGTTCCCCTCGCTCTGCCAAGGCCTTTGAGGCTCGGACTCTTGGGAAGCAGGCATGATGTCGAGGTTCAAGGTGGTGGCCACATTGGAGGTCCGAGTACCCGGTCTATGGGGCAAGGCAGTCCTGGTCTGTGGGCTGACCTGCTGTCCTGTGTTTTTCCGTGTGGCCAGATGCCGGATGTGTTTTCTTACCACATCCATTGTTTGAGCTTTAAATCTGTTCTTAAGATTCTTTTTATTCCAATTTATTGCTTTGGCAATGGCTTCCTGGAGCCGGTCAGTAATTTCTGTTGTTTGCCAGTCATCATCCAATTTCTTGAGGTTAATTTGGTAATGCTCAATTAGAATTTGTCTTGTTTGTTTTGCCCAGTTTTCCGAATTTAAAGCCAATTTCCTCAGCGTTTCCCGTGATGGGTTTGCTGGTTTTATAAAAAATGTTAATTTATCCGATTGTCTTATAATGCCTTTGTGAGAAATGTAGCCCACTTAATAATAATTTACACCAAGTCAAACTCTGAAGAAGTAAGTTTATTTAACGTTCTTGCAAGATCGGGTGTCCTACAAGCAGGCACACCCATCAACATATTCAGTTCATGTTTATACTATACAAATCCATTTGTCCACGCCTTTATTTTACATTATTGGTTATAACATATTATGACACTAACCTATCCTATGGTTGCTACAGTCTCCTCCTCTGTTTACTTCTCCCCCTACTCTAACTTTCTAGCCCCTAACTCTTGCTTTTGTTTTACCTTATTTGGCTCTCCATTGTGTGTTTTAACTTGCAGCTGTCAGCCTTTATCTTAGTGGGGCAGTTTCTTATTCACTACATCCTTTGTTCTAACTCTTGCTGTTTCTCTTTTATCTGCCGACGCACAATTTTTAAGTGATGTACTGTCCCAAGGTCTGTACTTACATACCCTTATCAATTCTCTTTTTCAGTGATGTACTGTCTTAAGGTCTCTACTTACATACCCTTATCAGTTCTCTTTGTCAGTGATGTACTGTCTTAAGGTCTCCACTTACATATCCTTATCAGTTCTCTTTTTCAGTGATTTCATTATGTTGTGCACAAATGACTTCTTGGTAACTTTCCACAAGCTGTAGAAACAACATTTCAGTATTTCTTATTCTCACACCTTTAGGAGGCTCCCTTTGGCTCTCCAGTAACACTAAATGGTGAATCGTCTGGGCTATTTTATAAATTAATCTAACCGTTGTCGCAAAACTATCTCTAATTAAGTTACCTCTACCTACTGGAACCGTGTGTGCGTAATTCCTACGTGGTGAGAAAGGCCCACGTTTTCTTTGTGTATTCCGTTGCATTGTCTGGGTGTAAAATGTGCAAGAAAAGTTACTGTGGGATGTCCCCTCGTAACAATACTCTACCGCACTAAGGTTCTCCGGTGTCCCGAAGTCCCTCCGCCCGGTCGCTCCTTCTCTCTCTCCTTCTCTCTCTCCTTCCCCAGGGAGGTTCTCCGGCGTCCCGAAGTCCCTCTACCTGGTCGCTCCCTCTCTCTCTCCTTCTCCGGGAAGGTTCTCCGGTTTCCCGAAGTCCCTCTACCCAGTCAATCCTTCTCTCTCCCTTTCTCTCTCTCTCTCTCTCTCTCTCTCCAACCTGTGGAAAAAAATTCTCTTTGACTCAATGAGTATTCCGGCTAGGAATAGTATTTCCCGACGTTTCGCTGTTACTCCAGCTTCCTCAGGGGAAAATGGACGATTCATTGCAAAATCTGTTGGATAAATGTGAGTGAGCTGGCTGACCCCTCCCATGTTGAATGTGATTGGTTGGAAAAGTCTCCTTGTCCTGAAACAATTGAGCTGTTTTTAAAAAATTAAATTGCCCCAATGGGAAGTGTGGTTTGTGCATTGAGCCCCTGCAAAAAAACATCCTGGTTACCATGGTAGCAGAGCCCCACCACGTTGGGTTTACCTTGTGCTCCACAACCTCTGCAAAAAAAACCTAGTCCTGAAACAAAGGGGAACAATTAGGCTGATTTTAAATTTAATTTTAATTGACCCACTGGGTTTGAAACAATTGCACCTTTTTTAAGTTTTTAAAGTTTAAATTTAAATGGTCCCATGGGAAGCCCGATCTGTGCATTTGTGGCCCTGCAAAATAACCTGTTTGCCATGGTAACAGAGCCCTACCCCATGCTGGGTCACCCCAAGTCCATCAAAAGCAAACAAACAGTAAAATCACCCAGTCCTGGGACATTAATGGGTTGCTTTAGCTCCCCCGCGCCACTGTGTGGTAGGTCTTTGTAACAGCAATACATTTATATTCTAAATTTAAAATGCAGAAGTAAGGAGGGATTGAATGATAATTAATATTAACCTGCCTATCTAAGAGGGGGGATTTAATTATAATTATAATTAAAACTGACCTGCCTATCTAAGAGATCTGTAACCCTACACCCATCACACTCAGGTGTTAATTTAAAACTTTGGTTTATTTGTTTCATAATTATTTGGGAATGGAATGGGAATTGGATGTATTCCTGGGGGTGAAGGGCCCGCAAGTTTGGTATTGGGGTGTGAGCTTAGGCACGACTGTTCCCCAGTAGAGACCCTGGCAGCACAGGCCAGATGGCCTTGAAAGTGCAGAATTTAATTTTCTTATGTCTTGTTTAATGGCACGCGCCATTTCTGTGTATCGACCAGCTGAACTTGGATTCTGTTGCCTATAAGGCATTTATTTTTGGCACTGCTTGGACAGTCACAACGGACGGCGTGTCACTTTAAAGTTAGGGTAGGATGAACGGGCAGTAGGGGTGGGAAAGCCTCCCTTCTTGTGTTTATATACTCATTTCTTGAGTTTAATTTCACGAGCAGCTGCCACTTTTATTCGGCTCCCGCCTTAAGTTAGTGTCCATCCATGTCCGCTTGCCTTTCCAGCTCGGATTATCAGTGGGATTGCAATAAAAAATGGCACGCGCCATTTCTGTGTATCGACCAGCTGAAGTTGGATTCTGTTGCCTGTAAGGCATTTATTTTTTGGCACTGCTTGGACACTCAAAACGGACGGGGGGGGGAGGTTTAGGATTAAGTTTAGGGTTGGAGGCGGGTTAGAGTTACGGCTAGGGTTACGTGTTGGAGTTGGGGCAGTGGTCGGGGCGTTAAGGCTTTGGAGTTAAGCCTTAAGCTTGGGTCTGGATCTAGGGGCAAGAGTTACATTGATGTTATGGGGGGTTGGGCTAGGGTTGGGGCTGGGGTCGGAACGTTGGTTTTGGGGTTAGATTCTATGGTCCTGGCTGGGTCTGGGGCGGGGGTTACATGAGTGTTGTGGGGATTGGGGTTAGGGCTAGGGCTAGGGTTGGGGTCAGGGTCTTGGGCCTAAGGGCAGGGCCTTCGGTTTAGGTCTTTGGGTTCAGGGGTAGGGGGCATTAGGGCCTTGGGTTGTTGCGCGGTACGTTGTAACAAGTGGTAGTCTTGTAGTTGACCTATCCTGTGGCTGTGGGTTCTCCATTTCCCTCAGGAAATTGGACTTGATATGTCTGAGGAATCTTTTTGTGTAGGGGTTTAACTTAACCACAACCTCCAGCTGTGAGAGCGCGATCAACTGAGCCACAGCTGACATTAAAATAAAGTGCAAAAATATTGGATGATTTGATGAAACTTGTGCTTCACATGACACTAACAGCAGGTTAATGTAAATCATGCACAAACCACTCATTGGGGGAAACCAGGACTTGGGGCTATCACTATAAGATAGTAACCAATAAATCCAATAAGGAATTCAAGAGAAACTCCTTTTCCTGGGGAATGGTGAAAATGTAGAACTCATTATCATATTAGCACCGGAAAAGAATAGAAAGCTATGCTGACAGGATTGGATGAAGAAGGGTGGGAGGAGGCTCATGTGGAGCATAAATACTGGCATGGATTGTTTTTTTTAAATATCATTCATTGAGCATCACTGGCAAGGCCAGTATTTATTACCCATCCCGAAGTGCCCTCGAGAAGCTGGTGGTGAGCCAACTTCCTGAATACAGCTGAGAGGTTTGCGATGCTAATTCAGAAGACATTGAAGAGTCAATCACATAACTTTGGTTCTGGAGTCACAGAGAGACCAGACTGAGTAAGAACGGCAGATTTTCTTGTCGAAAGGGCATGAGTGAACCAGATGGGTTTTTTTTTGTGACAATCATAGTCACTGTTGCTGATAATTCAAAATGTATTTAATTAACAGAATTTTGAACTCCCCAGTGGTCACAGTGGGATTTGAACTGACAATTTCCAATCATTAGTCCAGGCATTCTGGGTTACTTTCAGCAGTAGGCTACCATACCCATATTCTGACCAAATGGCCTGTTTACGTGCAGCAAATTCTATGGAAAAATCACAATCAGAATTCAAACTGTGTTAAAATACCGCTACGTAGAATGTTTGGACTGAGATACAATGATGAACAGTCACTTATGCAGTTTCTATATATCGTGTAGGTATGTCGTAAAACTACGGATACATGCCGGAGCCTTACTGAATGCATCATTTATCTGGGAGGTGGTTTCCATCGATTAATGTTCCAGAATAAACTATTCCGTGCTGAGGGGATAATCATGTTTCTTAGTATCACACAGACTGGCTAAAGAGGGCAGTGAAGCTCCTCGCAGGTTTTGCAGAACACCAGAGTTTTGCGTATCGTTCATGGTCGAGGATGGAGAATGTAGCCTCACACCCACAGCACATGTAAGATCAGGCTGGTTGGGTAAAACCTGCAGAGTTCAGTTGCGAGTAACTGTACTACTTTCTTCCATTCCTTTCCGCCCAGCTGTCCTGTGGCTCTGCGAAAATGTACTGAGGTCGCAAAACCCGTGCGAAATGCCTCAGCTGTAGAAACCCACAGGCAACGCCAGCTAACTGGATGATACATGGATGATAGTAGAATGAAGGGTATGTAGGTAGTTTGATCTGAGAGTAGGTTAAAGGGTCGGCACAACATCGTGACCCGAAGGGCCTGTACTGTGCTGTACTGTTCTATGTTCTAACTGTTAGCATGTCACAAGAGGATAACACTGAGGACTGTTGGGGATTCAGCATCTGGTGGCTAAATTTAACAGATGAGGCTTTGAAAGGAAAAAGCAATTTTGAGACTGTTTTCAATGAATGCCGTAAAGAGCACAGTAAGGCTCCTTTCTGTTGTTAGTTCCCTGCATTTTATTTGTGACCGTTGTCGGGGATGTGCCCAGATGTAACGGCAGTTTTCCCACCACTGAGAAAATGGCACCTGATTAGTCAGATATCTTACTTGATTTTGGAGCTGAAGGCACTTGTCAAACACACTCACGAGAATACAGGACATGACCAATTCTTCCTGATGGTACCGAGCCTCTCACATTGACTGCCCATATTGCGGTGGGACCATTGCCCACTTTAGCGAATGGAGACAGATGTGAAAGCCTTGTGGTTCAAGTGCTACCTCTGTAATCTCGTCCAGCCCCACAACTCTCCAAGATAACCTTGATCCTCCAATTTTTGCTATTACATCTTAAATAATAGCTTCCAACATTTTCCCTAAGACAGATGTTAAGCTAACTGGCCTGTAGTTTCCTGCTTTCTGTCTCCCTCCTTGCAACCCAGGCAATGGTGAAAGAGGAGGTATTCAGACACTGGAGGGGTTTAAAATTGATAAAGAAGATATATTATATAGGCTGTCTGTACTGAAAGTGGATCAAACACCAGGACCGGATGAGATGCATCCATGGATACTGAGGGATGTGAGGGTGGAAATTGCAGAGGCACTGGCCATAATGTTTCACTTTTCCTTCGATTTGGGGGTGGTGCCAGAGGACTGGAGAATTGTTCAAAAAAGGGTGTAAAGATAAGCCCAGCAACTACAGGCTAGTCAGGTGGGGAAATTGCTAAAAAGAATAATTACTCGTCACTTGGACAAATGTGGGTTAATTAAGGAAAGCCAGCATGGACCGGGAAAATCATGTTTAACTAACTTGCTGGAGTTTTTTGAGGAGGTAACAGAGAGGGTTGATGAGGGCAATGCTGTTGATGTGGTGTACATGGATTACAAAAGGCGTTTGATACAGTGCCACACAACAGACTTGTGAGCAAACCTACAGTTCATTGAATAAAAGGGACGGTAGCAACATGGATACGAAATCGGCTGAGTGACAGGAAACAGAGAGTAGAGGTTAATGGATGATTTTAGGCTGGAGGAAGGTTTGTGACGGAGTTTCCCAGGGGTCAGTGTTGGGAGCCTTGCTTTTCCTGATATATATTAATGACCGAGACCCTGGTGTACAGAGCACAATTTCAAAGTCTGCAGATGATACGAAACTTGGAAGCATTGTGAACTGTGAGGAGGATAGTGTAGCACTTCAAAAGGACATGGGCAGGTTGGTGGAATGGGAAGATGAAGTTCAATGCAGAGAAATGTGAAGTGATTAATTTTGGTAGGAAAGACATGGAGAGACAACATAAAACAAAGGGTACAATTCTAAAGAGGCCGCAGGAGCAGAGGGACCTGCATGCATATGTGCATAAGTCATTGAAGGCAGCGGGACAGGTTGAGAGTGCAGTTAATAAAGCATACAGTATCCTGGGCTTTATTAATAGGGGCATAGAGTACAAGAGCAAGGAGGTTATGTTGAACTTGTATAAGACACTAGTTCGGCCTCAGCTGGAGTGCTGCGTCCAGTTCTGGACACCGCACTTTAGGGTAGATGTTAGGGTATTGGAGAGAGTACAGAAGAGATTCATCAGAATGGTTCCAGGGTTGAGGAACTTCAGATTGGAGAAGTTTGGACAATTTTCCTTGCAGATGAGAAGGCTGAGAGGTGATTTGATAGAGGTATTCAAACCATGTGGGGTCTGGACAGAGTAGATGGAGAGAAACTGTTCCCATTCGTGAAAGGATCGAGAATGAGAGGCACAGAATTCAAGTATTGGCGAAGAGAAGCAAAGGTGACACGGGGAAAAACTTTTTCACAAAGTGAGTGGTTCAGGTCTGGAATGCACTGCCTGAGAACGTGGTGGAGACAGGTTCAACTGACGCATACAAAACGGAATCAGACAGTTATATGAAAAGGAAGAATGTGCAGGGTTACCGGGAGAAGGCGGGGAATGGAACTGAGCGAATTGCTCTTTCGGAGAGACCGTGCAGACACGATGGGCTGTGTGACCTCCTTCTGCACTGTAACAATTCTGTGATTCTGTGGGTTTTCAAACATCTGGGATATGATACCACATAATAGACTCATGAATCAAGTCAGAGAATGAGGAGTCAGGGGACAAGTAGCAGAATAATTAGTTAGCCAATTGCAAGACAGACTGTCGGGGTAAAGGGTTGTTATTTGGATCGGCAGAAGGTGGGAAGTGATGTTCCACAAGAATCAGTGCTGTTCATAACGTATATGAATGCAGTTTACACCAAACAGGGAGGGAGGGAGGGGTGTCAACATCGTGCAAGACTGCAACACGGTGCAAGAAGCTATGAACAAACCTTCAGAATGGGCATATAATAGGCAAAAGAATTTCAACATGGATTATATTTTGGCAACAGCATCATATGAATGTGTTAAGCATGGGCAATCTGGCTTATCAAAGAGTTTTCAAAGACAATTTGGTGTTTCCCATGATAATTCCCATTCTCTAATGAAATATTTCACAAACAAAAAAATGATTCATGAGCAACTCAGCCTGCAGTTCCAAAGAATAAAATTGAAGTTGTCAGCTTTGAACACACCCCAAACTTAACTGGCATTGGAAAACTAACGGATCCCAGAGACAGGTCAAGATCAGTGGATTACAGAGACTGGGAAAGTGTTAGTGCATTCTGAAATATCAAGTTATTGTAATCCAAGGAAACTCACAGGGTTTTGTAACACTCTGTTTGATCAAGGTGAGACTTGTTTAACTGGACGGGTCAAACCGTGACATCACAGAGCAAGTCTGACCCTCACACTGTCCATCACAGTGAGATCAGACATCGCAATTGGTTTGTAAACTGAGTTAATTTGAGGCAGGAGGCTGTACGAGCAGTTTGAGTGAAGGAAAGGGAGCTGCACTGACCATAACTAACTGGCTGATCTGTCTTGGAGTGAATGTGGTCGGGGAGAAGATCTGAGCAGCGTTACATTACGCAGAGATCACAAGCAATGTAAATCTCATCAGCCAGCTGATCAGACAGAATGTTGAGAGGTTTGAAAGGTTTGTCTGAACCTGTTTATTTTGTAGCATTGTGAAAGTTAGCCGAGTATTATGATTGATATCGGTAGATTAATAGAGTTCATTTTGTTATTGGTGGATCTCCCTTGGAGTTGCTCACAAGTAGTCTGGAATCTGCTTAATGATGGTTACAGATGCCCACTACCGGCTCCCTCACTGACCACCAGCTACTTCCAGCTATCCAGCTTGGTCCTCACTCCCTGTTCTGTAAATGGAGACAAGCACCGCCCATTAGCAGATCTCCCATGGCACTACCTGGGATAGACTCGAGTGTGGCTGATCTGTCTAGGAGTGAAGGTGGTCGGGGAGAAGATCTGAGCAGTTTTGTGATGGAGAAGACAGCGAGCTGAGAGAGGGAGGGAGGAAGAAAACCTTCACAAGATGGTGCGACTGACAGAGCCAGCTATTGGAGCAAATAGGTACGTTATCAATCCCTTCCATTCTTTGGAGCTGTAGGTAACATGGTCTGTAGGTAGTCATGTCTTCCAGGGGGTGAGGGAAGGGAGTGGTCCTGTTAAACAGATCATGGAAATATTGCTCGAGTTCCGTTCCGAAAAAGTTTAGATCTTATTTAAAACTGTAAAAAATCTGGAGCTCAGTCTGGGCCTCAGTCAATGATACTGAAGGAATCGGTTAGAAACACTTGTCCCAAGCATTTCTGCTGTCCTCTGACCTCATCAATCCCTCTCTCCATGCCAAGGCCCTCCTCCCAGGTCAGATGCCTCAGGTACTGCCCTCTAAAAGCCTCTCATTGTGTCAGACAAGCTCCTGGTGCCAGTGACCCTGGATCACCTGATGGCATTGCAGCCATTCTGGAGCTTCACTGTGATTCTGGAGAAGGAATCAACTGATTGACTCCAGAATCTTTAATACTCAGCTAACATCAGAATCTGTGGCCAGGAACATCACTAGAAAAGAGACACGTCCAGAAGTAATGGTGCACTCTGAATCTGCATTCAGCATTTCCAGGTTAAATGGTTTAACTAGCAGTGGAATTAGAAAATGCCGAGAGATGTCTCGTTACAATCCAGTGATTCTGATCTGTTTTTTGCTTCTTCTTCCAGACATACGTGGTTGGTGTCAGGATGAGCAAGAGGAAATTTCCATCAAATTACCCACAGACTAAAGGATGAGTAACAAAAGCACAAAGAACAAGTGCATCACGACACACAACAAGCAGCACATCCTGCCCCCAAACCAACTCAAAATACTACAAAGGAGGGAGCCGTGTCCCTGAAATTCTCCTCACCCCATCCCTCTGTGTCCTATCCATTTCTCAGTGCCAACTCCACATCTGTTCATTTGTTGGTTTAATTTGACGGCCAACAACAACCCAGACACTGGTCCATCTAGACACTCCTCCGATGGCTGGAGATGGTGTGAAACCAACTCTCTCTCCCTTCTGGTTTATTTCCTAACTCAACCAGGTCTATCATCCCCACCAGCGCCTCCTAGATTTACTTCGACATCTATTTTTAATTGTTCATTGGGAAATTTGCCACACACTCTTCCCCATCTTAGCCCCCAGGCTGGACCTTCACGTCTGGCCCTCAAGTCCCCGCATCGGCATCAAGCAGTAACCCTGCTCCAACTCCAGGCTCAGTTTGATATTGCTCAGGACTGAGCACTGGCACTGGCTAGGACCCAGTCCGGACAGTCAGCTCTGACCAATATCGGCTGGAGCTCCACCTTGGGACTGAAGTTGAAGGTCTCGAGGGGGGAACGCTCTGGATGTTGCCTCGACTGTGTCGAGTGGGACCGACTGGTTCAGGCCACTCACCTGCCAGTTGCTGCCATCCCCTCCGCACAATCGATTGAGGCCCCGGTACCAACTTGTACCGAGACCTCCCAGAATTTGAGGAAGAGTCCTCCCCTGGCATCAGCCGGCTCTGAGGAGTCCGTGCCGACTGGTGCCAGTATAAGGCTGGTTCCCCCAAGCGCCACCAGCTAGTGTTGGTGGTCCTTCACCAGAGCCATCCTCTGGTGACACTAACCCAGCCCTGGGACATTGGTCTCCAGTTGGTGGCAGCTTATCTGGGGGACACCACCCTTGGGGGACTCGACTCCACTCAGGGTCACCTATGTTGGGGGTGATTGCCACTTTGGTGAGAGCAGTCGCAGGTCTCTGCTCACATTTTATAGATCTGTGTCTGCCTCCTCACCTCTGTGGACTCACCTTCAGCCACTCCCTGCAATTCTTAAGGGGTATCTAGGTTCCAAGGGCTCTCTCACACAGGGAGGGTACGTGTGCCTCACTGGCACCTCCCCCGAGTGGCAGGGGAACATGTGTCGAGGGTTTATCTCCATCGGCCCTCGTGTTCATGAGCTCGTAGCTAATCCAGCCGCCCTCGACTCTGTTCCCCGAGATTTACTATTATCAACCTTCCTTGTCGGTTGAGCCCTTGGAAGCTTCCTGGAGGCATCCTGCCTCGGAAGCCCAGTTGGGAGCCTGAGTCAGACCACGACCTCCAGTCGTTTAGGCTTTCATGTATTTAACACGAGGGTGACCTAGAGTCTGAAACTGTGGCTTCCGGAAGTCCTTTCACTTGGGGCTTTGAGTCCATGCTTGGGGTTTTGCAAAATGCCACAAGCATCAACCTTTGCTGGATTCTTTTTCCCTTGATAAGCGTCCTCCGGTTAAGGCCATGTTAGACAGTATCCATCGGACCTCCAGCACCCTGCTTCACACCTTGCAGTTTACTGGTATCTGGTCAACTGTAGTTGTGAAGGTATCAGAAGGAAAGTTATCGCCTGGTTCCACCCACAAGTGGGATCTGGCGCAGCTTCCTGCAGGGTTTGGCACATCTCCCCCAATTCCCTACCACCATATCCACTGGGGGGCGGCCTCACCGGCAGGTGAGTGGGTCCGGTGTGCGGACCACCTACAGAGAGCATCGACTGCAGCAGCTGGCTGTGTGGATGCCCTCATTGTAGGAGCAGAGTCTATCGCCCAGTGGATCTTGCATCACCGATTAGTATGGCCAAGCACCTTGGGCTTTCTTCAGGTACTGCAGATGCCCCTTGGTGCCGAGGCCTTCTTTGGTGAGCAAGTGGAGGAGCTGCTGCGGCAGAACCTTCAGGCATTCCCCAATTGGCATTTAAGATGTAGACACTGCTCACTCTAGAACTTAGTCTGTAGGCCCCTTCCAACAACCCACCATTCCACTCACAGTCACTCCCAGGCTGTATCCGGAACGGAATGTCCTTTGTACCATGCTAGCTCCCTGCATTGCAGATTAGGACCTGGAATTCAGGCAGCTAGCAACACTTCATCTTTGATACCCTGTCCGGCTGCACCCCCCCAAGCAGTGATCCTGCCTTTGCCAGTTGGAAGGGGGGATCACTCTTGGGTTAAAGAGACCTGAAGTAGTGAGTATCCTCTGGATTGGCAGCTTGAGCCTCCATGTTTCTCACAATGTGGTTTGCTTTGATGCTCAGAGGAACCATCTACCAGTGGCCATTCTGGCAGGTGACACCATGGTCTTTTAGTATTGGGACTGAGAGTCAGGGATAATTCTCCAGAAGAGAACTGTTGGGGAGATTTCTCCAGGTGAAACTTCTGGACAACTATCCCCACTGCCAGTAATGTTTCCACAGCTCGCCTTTGTCACAGCATCTGAACTCGAGCTGATGCTCTTGGGGAACACTGTCTTCTCCAGGTTCTTCAGCTAATGCTTTGAGAAATGGGTGATGTTGGGGGAGGTCACATTCAGGATGAATGGGCTTCCAGGCCAGTGGGCGTGCTTGAGCTCACTTGGCATTTCAACAGGCTCGGTCAAGGTGTGAACGGTATATTAGGACAGTGTGCACTTTCAGACTCGGGACGGCGGGGTAAGTCAGTGTGTCTGCAGACAGACAATATGACAGTAGTCCAGTATGTCAACAGGGTGGGACTCCCTCCTGGGTCCCTCTGTCAAGGAGATACGTTGCTTCCCATTGGTGCTTGTAGGACGGGGTGACACTTTTGCTGCCACATTTGGCCGGGGTGAACAACACAACAATCGACACACTCAGCTGCTGTGTGTAGTTCACCTTTCGAGTGGATGATCCACACTGAGGTGGTCCAGAATATCTTCAGGACTTGACGGGGGGGGGGAGGGGTTTACCAGATCGATCGACTTGCTTGTATCACTGGACAATCCCCAATCTGATGGGGACCTCAGGCAGTCATGGTGGAGGCTGGACTGTCTGTGGTTCTGGTTAACCCTTCATTGACCTCACAAACCGTCCTCCTTCGACATCGTGGTGTTGAATACTGCCGGTCTGATTTCAGGAGCCCACGGAGAAAGCCAAGTTATTTGGAGATTAAAGACGACCCTACTTTTAGTAAGGGAAACATCAGTTTTCATTCCAGCGTCCTCCACACACGGCTGGACACTGTCCAACTGGTGCTCAGGGTTAGAAGGGTGGAACCTGCATGGGAACAGACTCCGGCTCCCAGGACAAGTTGATGAAAGTGTGTGTTATTCGTGGGAGCCAGCGCCAGAACCAAACAGTAAGCTGAAGGAGATTTGGGTCTTTCCAGCTTCTGATTGACGGTCTGGCTGTTCAGATGGAATGCCCATCAGATTAGGGTATAGCAGCAATGTGACACTCATGGTTGTGATGCTCATTTTTATCATGTCTGTCCTTGGTCTCTTTAGCCCCTGTTCACAGACAGGCCCCTCCACCCTCCTCGTCCTCAGCACTACTTGGTTCGTCGGCAGCAGTGCGTCTAGAATGTCTGAATGATGATCAGCGCCCTTGGAAGCTGATCCTTTGCAAGCTGCTCCCGTGTAAGTTTCCCTTCATTTTCCGAGTGATGAGGCTTTTTCCACCCACCTGGGTGCCCCCTTGGGAATTGGAGGGGGTGTTTGGTATGTAGTTTCCTCGTTCTGGGTTGTGTTTGGGTGTCAACAAGCTGAGTTCTGGGGTGTGCTAAAATTGAACACAGCACGGGAGCCGGGGAGGGACGGAGGGAGGGGAAAAGCATCTGGGCGTGCCCTCCACGGATAAGGCATTGAAAAAATGGCTTAAAAGGGAGGTCACGCCTTACCAAGTTTTCCCCAGGGAAATTGTGCCGATGCATCCCGATAATTAGATCCACATTCCCCCCCATTTGGCCGTCAATATTTCAGAGCTGATGTTCCATCCAAACATTGCTGGCTCTGTAACTCAATTCCAATCCACTGAGAGCCCAGCACAGACTATAGGAATGGCATCAGTTCCCAACAAATTCAAAGATGTCACAGTTAGCAGGGAAGTGGGAACCCTGGACATGCTAGTAGAGAGCGAGAGTGCAGATGGTTGGAGACTAAGCTCTGAGGCAGTGTGTTCAGATGGTGTCTGGGAAAGCTATTGTCTTGGAAAGCAGTGGCTGAAGAGGGCTAGAGTGATCTCCTGGACTCGTTTCGATCGCCTAAGGGGGTCGGAGAGGAATTTCCCAGATCTTTTTCCCAAATTGGCCTGGGTTTTTATGTCTGGTTTTTCGCCTCTCTCAGGAGATCACATGGTCGAGGGTGGGGTGGGGAGTCAATCTGTGTTGTGATGAGAAGGTATCGCAGTTGTGTGGGACGTGCTGGACGGAGCAGACAGGAACCTATCCATCCGTCAATTCTCTATCAAGTCACGTTAATTCAACGACTTCAATGTGAAATCTGGAAATAAACGTGGATTCAAATTGGACAAACTTTCTGTGTTTTTTTCTGATTTGTGCGCGGGCTAGAATAAGGACCAGAAAAGCGAAGAGTTCTCTTCATCTTCAGATTGTTTTATTCATTCACGGGATGCGGGCGTTGCTGGCGAGGCCAGCACTTATTGCCCATCCCTTCTTGAAGAAAGCTGTGTGGTTTGTGAGGCTATTTCAGAGGGCTGCTTCGAGTCAACCAGGATGGCAGATTTCCTTCCCTGAAGGACATTAGTGAGCCAGATGGGTTGCGACAACAATCCCCGACTTTCATGCACACCATCACTGATACAAGATTTTTAATTCCAAATTCTGATTTGATTAACTGAATTTCAATTCCCCAGCTGTCTTGGTGGGATTTGAACTCGTGTCTCTGGATTACTAGTCCAGTAATATGACCACGATGCCAGTCTATTGCCCTTAGACAGAGCTGCTGATTGGGTGAACTCTCTGAGCCACTTACCAGGTACGACCTGAACTGAATCCCCAGTCAGCCACACAAATGTACATAAAGACTATCAGATCCATCGAGCTCGCCCCATCCAGTAGACAGTAGAACCTCACGCTCTCCCATCCCTCCTTACATATTAATGTAATCTCTTGGAATGGAAAGGACCCTCGCCAAGTCAGGATAATCCTCTGGGCAGCTGCTCTGTCAACACCCTGAGGCTCCAGGAGGACACGTCATAATCTAACCTGGCCACGAACTCCATGTAACTCACAATGTCCTCTCAGGAACTTAGCCAGTTCCTCTTTTAAAGGTCTCTCTGTTACACGTGTTTGTTCCAGAGGGTGACGAGCCTGTGACAAGTGATGGAGTGGTACAGCACAGAAGACCATTCGGCCCATCGTGCCTGTGATAGATCTTGACTGGAGCCGCACACCCAGTCAGTCCCACCTGACCCAAAACTTTCCCAAATACAAACTGGTGGGAAGGAAAGAGACATACACTAAATACATAGAGAGCAGGGGACAGCAAGACAAGGGCAAATACAAAGATTAGAAGGAAGGTTAAAAAAAAAACAATGAGGGCAAAGGAAGTGTGAAATTAAATTGTCAAGGAATATAAAACAAAAGATTTAAAATGTTTTACAGACACATAAATAAAACAACTGGAAGTCTCGATGGGAATTGGGCCATTTAACGATGGACAGGATAATGTGCCAACAACTTATACTTATATTACATAGTACAGCATCTCAAGGTGCTTCACAGGATATAAAGCCACAAAAGGAGATATTAGGGCAACTTCATTCTCCTGTGCAGCGAAAACTGCCCGTGTACCAGAACCTTGTTCAGCCGGTTCAGTTGTGAGATTGAATGGAGGGACAGGAAGCTGCAGGTCATCCATGTGAGAGAAGAGAAGCAGCAACGAGTACTTTTGAAAATTCAGTTCAGAGGGGGGAAAAAATCCACATCAGTCCTTTCTCAAGTCTTGTCTGCAAACATCATGTCCATTGAAGACAACAGTTCACACACCCATGGGCTTTCACTCTGTTCTCAATGGTTTTTATTCTGCAAATTAACATGTCCACAGACACAGCAAAAAATAAGCATTACCCCAACTGATCTGTAAAAATATTTCAAAACTGCTTTTTGCTACACAAATTATACACTGTCCAGCATGACCTCATTTCAGCATCAGCAGAAACTCACTTCACCCTGGGTCTTCCTAGCTGCAGACTGAATCACCAGCTTCAGTTCCGCCTGATCCCTGATCCAGGTGAAAATGGAGACCAGTACGGGAAATGCACCCAAAAAAAACAGCACAGCAAAGGCGGAGCCATGGAAGAAACAGATTTCCAGGGTTTTCTAGCTCATGCACTCGGTAAAGACGCTGTGACACTGAACCATGCAAAGCCTGAAAAACCACTGGGTCTGTATGGGATAGCTAACGTGGTCTGGGGCAGCATTGTACAGCTGCAAAGAGGGAGGAGTGAAGGACAGGCGAGGACAGCATTGGGCTTGACTATCGAGGGGCCGAGTGGCCTACTCTTGCTCCAAATTCTGACATTTGTATAAGACAAGTCCTCTTAAACTAAAAAAAAAAGAGTTTACATCGAATTACATTTTGTTGCTCGCATATAATTGTTTGCTTTATTAAAGCGGTTTTTCCTGTCTTCTCGTTTTGTAAGATTTTTAAGACCTTTAGGTGCTTACATGTTCCACATAGTCTGTCACCGCAATTTGGTACGGCTTGTGCCTTTCCGCTGCTCGTGAACAATAGGTCCTTTAGGTTTTTGCCTCTTTTGAAAGCTGATGTTATGCTATATTGGCTCAGTGAGTTAACATCCCCTTTTAACTTTTCAAAATGGTTTCTCACTACCCTATTTATCTCTTGAGTTGTTGCGCAGTATGTTGTAACAAGTGGTAGTCTTGTAGTTGGCCTATCCCGTGGCTGTGGGTTCTCCATCTCTCTCAGGAAATTGGACTTGATATGTCTGAGGAATCTCTTTGTGTACCCCCTCCGTCTCAGTGCGGTGAAAAGGGTGGTGACCGCTTTGTTGAAATCGTCCAGTTTTGTGGATATGCGGTGGAACCGCATGAGTTGTGACTTCACCAGTCCCCTAAAGGTGTGACTGGGATGATGGCTTTTAGTGTGCAGGAGTGTATGTGTGTCAGTTACTTTGAAGAATACCTTTGTTGCTAATGACGTTTCGCTGTTCACTGCAGCTTCATCAGGGGAAAATGGATGATTCATTGCAGAATCTGTTGAATAAAGGTGAGTGAGCTGCCTGTTGAATGTGATTGGTGGGAAAAGTCTCCTTATCCTGAAACAATTGGGCTTTTTTTAAAAGTTTAATTGACCCAATGGGAAATGTGGTATGTGCATTGAGCCCCTGTAAAAAAAACACCCTGGTTCCCACGGTAGCAGAGCCCCACCACGTGTTGGGTTTACCTTGTGCTCCACAACCTTCCAGCGTTCCGGCCGACTACATCTGCAGGAAGTGTACCCAGTTGCAGCTCCTCACAGACCGCATGGATCGGTTGAAGCGGCAACTGGATGCACTTAGGAGCATGCAGGTGGCAGAGAGCATCATAGACAGGAGTTTTAGAGAAGTGGTTACACCCAAGGTGCAGGCAGATAGATGGGTGACCGCTAGAAGGGGCAGGCAGTCAGTACAGGAATCCCCTGTGGCTATCCCCCTCTCTAACAAGTATACCATTTTGGATACTGTTGGGGGGCGATGGCCTATCAGAGGAAAACAGCAGCAGGCTGTTGTTCAGCAGGGAGGGACAAAGTGCAGAAGAGCAATAGTTATAGGGGACTCTATAGTCAGGGGCACAGATAGGCGCTTCTGTGGACGTGAAAGAGACTCCAGGATGGTATGTTGCCTCCCTGGTGCCAGGGTCAAGGATGTCTCTGAACGGCCAAGGGGCATTCTGAAGGGGGTGGGTGAACAGCCAGAGGTTGTGGTACACATCGGTACCAATGACATAGGCAGGAAGAGTGATGAGATCCTGCAGGGGGAGTTGAGGGAGTTAGGTAGTAAGTTAAAAAACAGGACCTCTAGGCTTGTAATCTCTGGATTACTCCCTGTGCCACGTGCCAGTGAGGCTAGAAATAGGAAGATAGTGCAGCTAAACACATGGCTGAGCAGCTGGTGTAGAAGGGAGGGTTTCAGATATCTGGACCATTGGGCTCTCTTCAGGGACAGATGGGACCTGTACAAGAAGGACGGGTTGCATCTAAACTGGAAGGGCACTAATATCCTGGCTGCGAGGTTTGCTAGCGTCACTCGGGAGGGTTTAAACTAGTGTGGCAGGGGGGTGGGAACCAGAGAAGTAGGACAGCTAGTGAAATAAATGAGGAGGACATAGTAAATAAGGCCAGTAGGACTAAGAGGAAGAGCAGGCAGGGAGATGTTGCTGAGCACAGCGGGACTGGTGGTCTGAAGTGCATTTGTTTCAATGCGAGAAGAATAACAGGTGAGGCAGATGAACTTAGAGCTTGGATTAGTACTTGGAAATATGATGTTGTTGCTATTACAGAGACTTGGTTGAGGGAAGGGCAGGATTGGCAGCTAAATGTTCCAGGATTTAGAAGATTCAGGCGGGATAGAGGGGGATGTAAAAGGGGTGGGGGAGTTGCATTACTGGTTAAGGAGAATATCACAGCTGTGCTGCGGGAGGACACCTCAGAGGGGTCATGCAGCGAGGCAATATGGGTGGAGCTCAGGAATATGAAGGGTACAGTCACGATGTTGAGGGTTTACTACAGGCCTCCCAACAGCCAGCGGGAGGTAGAGGAGCAGATATGTAGACAGATTTTGGAAAGATGTAAAGGTAACAGGGTTGTGGTGGTGGGTGATTTTAACTTCCCCTATATTGACTGGGACTCACTTAGAGCTAGGGGCTTGGATGGGGCAGAATTTGTGAGGAGCATCCAGGAGGGCTTCTTGAAACTGTATGTAGATCGTCCAACTGGGGATGGGGCCATTTTGGACCTGGTATTGGGGAATGAGCCTGGCCAGGTGGTCGAAGTTTCAGTGGGGGAGTATTTCGGGAACAGTGACCATAATTCCCTAAGTTTTAAGGTACTTGTGGATAAGGATAAGAGTAGTCCTCGGGTGAAGGTGCTAAATTGGGGGAAGGCTAATTATAACAATATTAGGCAGGAACTGAAGAATTTAGATTGGGGGCGGCTGTTTGAGGATAAATCAACATCTGACATGTGGGAGTCTTTCAAACGTCAGCTGATTAGAATCCAGGACCAGCATGTACCTGTGAGGAAGAAAGACAAGTTTGGCAAGTTTCGGGAAGCTTGGATGACACGGGATATTGTGAGCCTAGTCAAAAAGAAAAAGGAAGCATTTGTAAGGGCTGGAAGGCTAGGAACAGATGAAGCACTTGAGGAATATAAATACAGTAGGAAGGAACTTAAGCAAGGAGTTAGGAGGGCTAAAAGGGGTCATGAAAAGTCATTGGCAAACAGGATTAAGGAAAAGGGTCCAGGGAAAGGGTCGGTCCACTCAAGGACAGAGATGGGAATCTATGTGTGGAGCCATAGAAAATGGGCGAGGTGCTAAATGAGTACTTTGCATCAGTATTCACCAAAGAGAAGGACTTGGTGGATGATGGGCCTAGGGAAGGGAGCGTAGATAGTCTCAGTCATCTCATTATCAAAAAGGAGGAGGTGTTGGGTGTCTTGCAAAGCATTAAGGTAGATAAGTCCCCAGGGCCTGATGGGATCTACCCTAGAATACTGAGGGAGGCAAGGGAAGAAATTGTTAGGGCCTTGACAGAAATCTTTGCATCCTCATTGGCGACAGGTGAGGTCCCAGAGGACTGGTGAATAGCCAATGTTGTGCCTTTGTTTAAGAAGGGTGGCAAGGTTAATCCAGGAAATTATAGGCTGGTGAGCTTTACGTCAGTGGTAGGTAAACTATTAGAGAGGATTATTCAGGACAGGATATACTCCCATTTGGAAACAAATGAACTTATTAGCGAGAGACAGCATGGTTTTGTGAAGAGGAGGTCGTGTTTCACTAATTTGATTGAGTTTTTTGAGGAAGTGACAAAGATGATTAATGAAGGAAGGGCAGTGGGTGTTATCTATATGGACTTTAGTAAAGCCTTTTGACAAGGTCCCTCATGGCAGACTGGTACAAAAGGTGAAGTCACACGGGATCAGAGGTGAGCTGGCAAGATGGATACAGAACTGGCTCGGTCCTGGAAGACAGAGGGTAACAGTGGAAGGGTGCTTTTCTGAATGGAGGGATGTGACTAGTGGTGTTCCGCAGGGATCAATGCTGGGACCTCTGCTGTTTGTAGTATATATAAATGATTTGGAGGAAAATGTAGCTGGTCTGATTAGTAAGTTTGCGGACGACACAAAGGTTGGTGGAGTTGCGGATAATGATGAGGATTGTCAGAGGATACAGCAGGACGTAGATCGGTTGGAGACTTGGGCGGAGAAATGGCAGATGGAGTTTAATCCAGACAAGTATGATGTAATGCATTTTGGAAGGTCTAATGCAGGTGGGAGGTATACAGTAAATGGCAGAACCCTTAGGAGTATTGACAGGCAGAGAGATCTGGGCGTACAGGTCCACAGGTCACTGAAAGTGGCAACGCAGGTGGATAAGGTAGTCAAGAAGGCATACGGCATGCTTGCCTTCATCGGTCGGGGCATAGAGTATAAAAATTGGGAAGTCATGTTGCAGCTGTACAGAACCTTAGTTAGGCCACACTTAGAATATTGCGTGCAATTCTGCTCGCCACACTACCAGAAGGACGTGGAGGCTTTGGAGAGGGTACAGAGGAGGTTTACCAGGATGTTGCCTGGTCTGGAGGGCATTAGCTATGAGGAGAGATTGGAAAAACTCGGATTGTTTTCACTGGAACGACGAAGGTGGAGGGTTGACATGATAGAGGTTTACAAAGTTATGAGCGGCATGGACAGAGTGGATAGTCAGAAGCTTTTTCCCAGGGTGGAAGAGTCAGTTACTAAGGGACATAGGTTTAAGGTGCGAGGAGCAAAGTTTAGAGGGGATGTGCGAGACAAGTTTTTTACACAGAGGGTGGTGAGTGCCTGGAACTTGCTGCCAGGGGAGGTGGTGGAAGCAGATACGATAGCGACGTTTAAGAGACATCTTGACAAATACATGAATAGGATGGGAATAGAGGGATATGGGCCCCGGAAGTGCAGAAGGTGTTAGTTTAGGAAGGCATCAAGATCGGCGCAGGCTTGGAGGGCCGAATGGCCTGTTGCTGTGCTGTACTGTTCTTTGTTCTTTGTAACCTCTGCAAAAAAAACCTAGTCCTGAAACAAAGGGAAACAATTAGGCTGCTTTTAAATTTAATTTTAATTGACCCACTGGGTTTGAAACAATTGCACCTTTTTTAAGTTTTTAAAGTTTAAATTTAAAATGGTCCCATGGGAAGCCCGATCTGTGCATTTGTGGCCCTGCAAAATAACCTGTTTGCCATGGTAACAGAGCCCTACCCCATGCTGGGTCACCCCAAATCCATCAAAATCAAACAAACAGTAAAATCTCCCAGTCCTGGGACATTAATGGGTTGCTTTAGCTCCCCAGCGCCACTGTGTGGTAGGTCCTTGTAACAGCAATACATTTATATTCTAAATTTAAAATGCAGAAGTAAGGAGGGATTGAATGATAATTAATATTAACCTGCCTATCTAAGAGGGGGGATTTAATTATAATTATAATTAAAACTGACCTGCCTATCTAAGAGATCTGTAACCCTACACCCATTACACTCAGGTGTTAATTTAAAACTTTGGTTTATTTGTTACATAATTATTTGGGAATGGAATGGGAATTGGATGTATTCCTGGGGGTGAAGGGCCCGCAAGTTTGGTATTGGGGTGTGAGCTTAGGCACGACTGTTCCCCAGTAGAGACCCTGGCAGCACAGGCCAGATGGCCTTGAAAGTGCAGAATTTAATTTTCTTATGTCTTGTTTAATGGCACGCGCCATGTCTGTGTATCGACCAGCTGAACTTGGATTCTGTTGCCTATAAGGCATTTATTTTTTGGCACTGCTTGGACAGCCACAACGGACGGGGGGCTTTTAGGGTTAAGTTTAGGTTTGGAGGCGGGTTAGAGTTACAGCTAGGATTACGTGTTGGAGTTAGGCTTAGGGTTAAGTGTTGGAGTTGGGGCTGTGGTCGGGGCTTTAGGCTTTGGAGTTAAGCCTTAAGGTTGGGTCTGGATCTAGGGGCAAGAGTTACATTGATGTTTTGGGGGGTTGGGCTAGGGTTGGGGCTGGGGTCGGGTCGTTGGTTTTGGGGTTAGATTTTAGGGTCCTGGCTGGGTCTGGGGTGGGGGTTACATGAGTGTTGTGGGGATCGGGGTTAGGGCTAGGGCTGGTGTTGGGGTCAGGGTTTTTGGCCTAAGGGCAGGGCCTTCGGTTTAGGTCTTTGGGTTCAGGGGTAGGGGGTATTAGGGCCTTGGGTTGTCGCGCAGTCTGTTATAACAAGTGGTAGTCTTGTAGTTGGCCTATCCCGTGGCTGTGGGTTCTCCATTTCCCTCAGGAAATTGGACTTGATATGTCTGAGGAATCTTTTTGTGTAGGGGTTTAACTTAACCACAACCTCCAGCTGTGAGAGCGCGATCAACTGAGCCACAGCTGACATTAAAATAAAGTGCAAAAATATTGGATGATTTGATGAAACTTGTGCTTCACATGAACAAAGAACAAAGAACAAAGAAAATTACAGCACAGGAACAGGCCCTTCGGCCCTCCAAGCCTGCGCCGATCCAGATCCTAAATCTAAACCTGTCGCCTATTTTCTAAGGGTCTGTATCTCTTTGCTTCATGCCCATTCATGTATCTGTCTAGATACATCTTAAAAGATGTTATCATGCCCGCGTCTAACACCTCCGCTGGCAATACGTTCCAGGCACCCACCACCCTCTGCCACTAACAGCAGGTTAATGTAAATCATGCACAAACCACTCATTGGGGGAAACCAGGACTTGGGGCTATCACTACAAGATAGTAACCAATAAATCCAATAAGGAATTCAAGAGAAACTCCTTTACCTGGGGAATGGTGAAAATGTAGAACTCATTATCATATTAGCAGTGGAAAAGAATAGAAAGCTATGCTGACAGGATTGGCTCAAGAAGGGTGATTGGATGAAGAAGGGTGGGAGGAGGCTCATGTGGAGCATAAATACTGGCATGGATTGTTTTTTTAAAATATCATTCATTGAGCATCACTGGCAAGGCCAGTATTTATTACCCATCCCGAAGTGCCCTCGAGAAGCTGGTGGCGAGCCAACTTCCTGAATACAGCTGAGAGGTTTGTGAGGCTAATTCAGAAGACATTGAAGAGTCAACCACATAACTTTGGTTCTGGAGTCACAGAGAGACCAGACTGAGTAAGAACGGTAGATTTTCTTATCGAAAGGGCATGAGTGAACCAGATGTTTTTTTTTGTGACAATCATAGTCACTATCGCTGATAATTCAAAATGTATTTAATTAACAGAATTTTGAACTCCCCTGTGGTTACGGTGGGATTTGAACTGACAATTTCCAATCATTAGTCCAGGCATTCTGGGTTACTTTCAGCAGTAGGCTACCATACCCATATTCTGACCAAATGGCCTGTTTACGTGCAGCAAATTCTATGGAAAAATCACAATCAGAATTCAAACTGTGTTAAAATACCGCTACGTAGAATGTTTGGACTGAGATACAATGATGAACAGTCACTTATGCAGTTTCTATATATCGTGTAGGTATGTCGTAAAACTACGGATACATGCCGGAGCCTTACTGAATGCATCATTTATCTGGGAGGTGGTTTCCATCGATTAATGTTCCAGAATAAACTATTCCGTGCTGAGGGGATAATCATGTTTCTTAGTATCACACAGACTGGCTAAAGAGAGCAGTGAAGCTCCTCGCAGGTTTTGCAGAACACCAGAGCTTTGCGTATCGTTCATGGTCGAGGATGGAGAATGTAGCCTCACACCCACAGCACATGTAAGATCAGGCTGGTTGGGTAAAACCTGCAGAGTTCAGTTGCGAGTAACTGTAATACTTTCTTCCGTTCCTTTCCACCCAGCTGCCCTGTGGCTCTGCGAAAATGTACTGAGGTCGCAAAACCCGTGCGAAATGCCTCAGCTGCAGAAACCCACAGGCAACGCCAGCTAACTGGATGATACATGGATGATAGTAGAATGAAGGGTATGCAGGTAGTTTGATCTTAGAGTAGGTTAAAGGGTCGGCACAACATCGTGGGCCGAAGGGCCTGTACTGTGCTGTACTGTTCTATGTTCTAACTGTTAGCATGTCACAAGAGGATAACACTGAGGACTGTTGGGGATTCAGCATCTGGTGGCTAAATTGGTCTCCACTTTAACAGATGAGGCTTTGAAAGGAAAAAGCAATTTTGAGATTGTTTTCAATGAATGCCGTAAAGAGCACAGTAAGGCTCCTTTCTGTTGTTAGTTCCCTGCATTTTATTTGTGACCGTTGTCGGGGATGTGCCCAGATGTAACGGCAGTTTTCCCACCATTGAGAAAATGGCACCTGATTAGTCAGATATCTTACTTGATTTTGGAGCTGAAGGCACTTGTCAAACACACTCACAAGAATACAGGACATGACCAATTCTTCCTGATGGTACCGAGCCTCTCACATTGACTGCCCATATTGCGGTGGGACCATTGCCCACTTTAGCGAATGGAGACAGATATGAAAGCTTTGTGGTTCAAGTGCGACCTCTGTAATCTCGTCCAGCCCCACAACTCTCCAAGATAACCTTGATCCTCCAACTTTTGCTATTACATCTTAAATAATAGCTTCCAACATTTTCCCTAAGACAGATGTTAAGCTAACTGGCCTGTAGTTTCCTGCTTTCTGTCTCCCTCCTTGCAACCCAGGCAATGGTGAAAGAGGAGGTATTCAGACACTGGAGGGGTTTAAAATTGATAAAGAAGATATATTATATAGGCTGTCTGTACTGAAAGTGGATAAAACACCAGGACCGGATGAGATGCATCCATGGATACTGAGGGATGTGAGGGTGGAAATTGCAGAGGCACTGGCCATAATGTTTCACTTTTCCTTCGATTTGGGGGTGGTGCCAGAGGACTGGAGAATTGTTCAAAAAAGGGTGTAAAGATAAGCCCAGCAACTACAGGCTAGTCAGGTGGGGAAATTGCTAAAAAGAATAATTACTAGTCACTTGGACAAATGTGGGTTAATTAAGGAAAGTCAGCATGGACCGGGAAAATCATGTTTAACTAACTTGCTGAAGTTTTTTGAGGAGGTAACAGAGAGGGTTGATGAGGGCAATGCTGTTGATGTGGTGTACATGGATTACAAAAGGCGTTTGATACAGTGCCACACAACAGACTTGTGAGCAAACTTGTAGTTCATTGAATAAAAGGGACGGTAGCAACATGGATACGAAATCGGCTGAGTGACAGGAAACAGAGAGTTGTGGTTGATGGATGATTTTAGGCTAGAGGAAGGTTTGTGACGGAGTTTCCTAGGGGTCAATGTTGGGAGCCTTGCTTTTCCTGATATATATTAATGACCGAGACCCTGGTGTGCAGGGCACAATTTCAAAGTCTGCAGATGATACGAAACTTGGAAGCATTGTGAACTGTGAGGAGGATAGTGTAGAACTTCAAAAGGACATGGGCAGGTTGGTGGAATGGGAAGATGAAGTTCAATGCAGAGAAATGTGAAGTGATTAATTTTGGGAGGAAAGACATGGAGAGACAACATAAAACAAAGGGTACAATTCTAAAGAGGCTGCAGGAGCAGAGGGACCTGCATGCATATGCGCATAAGTCATTGAAGGTAGCGGGACAGGTTGAGAGTGCGATTAATAAAGCATACAGTATCCTGGGCTTTATTAATAGGGGCAGAGAGTACAAGAGCAAGGAGGTTATGTTGAACTTGTATAAGACACTAGTTAGGCCTCAGCTGGAGTGCTGCGTCCAGTTCTGGGCACTGCACTTTCGGAATTATGTGAGGGCATTGGAGAGAGTACAGTGAGTGGTTCAGGTCTGGAACGCACTGCCTGGGAACGTGGTGGAGACAGGTTCAACTGACGCATACAAAACGGAATCAGACAGTTATATGAAAAGGAAGAATGTGCAGGGTTACCGGGAGAAGGCGGGGGAATGGAACTGAGCGAATTGCTCTTTCGGAGAGCCCGTGCAGACACGATGGGCTGTGTGACCTCCTTCTGCACTGTAACAATTCTGTGATTCTGTGGGTTTTCAAAGATCTGGGATATGATACCACATAATAGACTCATGAATCAGGTCAGAGAATGAGGAGTCAGGGGACAAGTAGCAGAATAATTAGTTAGCCAATTGCAAGACAGACTGTCGGGGTAAAGGGTTGTAATTTGGAACGGCAGAAGGTGGGAAGTGATGTTCCACAAGAATCAGTGCTGTTCATAACGTATATGAATGCAGTTTACACCAAACAGGGAGGGAGGGAGGGGTGTCAACATCGTGCAAGACTGCGACACGGTGCAAGAAGCTATGAACAAACCTTCAGAATGGGCATATAATAGGCAAAAGAATTTCAACATGGTTTATATTTTGGCAACAGCATCATATGAATGTGTTAAGCATCGGCAATCTGGCTTATCAAAGAGTTTAGTTTAGTTTAGTTTAGTTTAGAGATACAGCACTGAAACAGGCCCTTCGGCCCACCGAACTAGTGCCGACCATCAACCACCCATTTATATTAATCCTACATCCCTACCACATCCCCACCTGTCCCTATATTCCCCTACCTATACTAGGGGCAATTTACAATGGCCAATTCACCTATCAACCTGCAAGTCTTTTGGCTGTGGGAGGAAACCGGAGCACCTGGAGGAAACCCACGCAGACACAGGGAGAACTTGCAAACTCCACACAGGCAGTACCCAGAAGTGAACCCGGGTCACTGGAGCTGTGAGGCTGCGGTGCTAACCACTGTGTTTCCCATGATAATTCCCATTCTCTAATGAAATATTTCACAAACAAAAAAATGATTCATGAGCAACTCGGACTGCAGTTCCAAAGAATAAAATTGAAGTTGTCAGCTTTGAACACACCCCAAACTTAACTGGCATTGGAAAACTAACGGATCCCAGAGACAGGTCAAAATCAGTGGATTACAGAGACTGGGAAAATGTTAGTGCATTCTGAAATATCAAGTTATTGTAATCCAAGGAAACTCACAGGGTTTTGTAACACTCAGTTTGATCAAGGTGAGACTTGTTTAACTGGACGGGTCAAACCGTGACATCACAGAGCAAGTCTGACCCTCACACTGTCCATCACAGTGAGATCAGACATCGCAATCGGTTTGTAAACTGAGTTAATTTGAGGCAGGAGGCTGTACGAGCAGTTTTAGTGAAGGAAAGGGAGCTGCACTGACTGCAACTAACTGGCTGATCTGTCTCGGAGTGAATGTGGTCGGGGAGAAGATCTGAGCAGTTTTGTGATGGAGAAGACAGCGAGCTGAGAGAGGGAGGGAGGAAGAAAACCTTCACAAGATGGTGCGACTGACAGAGCAAATAGGTACGTTATCAATCCCTTCCATTCTTTGGAGCTGTAGGTAACATGGTCTGTAGGTAGTCATGTCTTCCAGGGGGTGAGGGAAGGGAGTGGGTGTGGTAAACAGATCATGGAAATATTGCTCGAGTTCCGTTCCGAAAAAGTTTAGATCTTATTTAAAACTGTAAAAAATCTGGAGCTCAGTCTGGGCCTCAGTCAATGATACTGAAGGAATCGGTTAGAAACACTTGTCCCAAGCATTTCTGCTGTCCTCTGACCTCATCAATCCCTCGCTCCATGCCAAGGCCCTCCTCCCAGGTCAGATGCCTCAGGTACTGCCCTCTAAAAGCCTCTCATTGTGTCAGACAAGCTCCTGGTGCCAGTGACCCTGGATCACCTGATGGCATTGCAGCCATTCTGGAGCTTCACTGTGATTCTGGAGAAGGAATCAACTGATTGACTCCAGAATCTTTAATACTCAGCTAACATCAGAATCTGTGGCCAGGAACATCACCAGAAAAGAGACACGTCCATAAGTAATGGTGCACTCTGAATCTGCATTCAGCATTTCCAGGTTAAATGGTTTAACTAGCAGTGGAATTAGAAAATGCCTAGAGATGTCTCGTTACAATCCAGTGATTCTGATCTGTTTTTTGCTTCTTCTTCCAGACATACATGGTTGGTGTCAGGATGAGCAAGAGGAAATTTCCATCAAATTACCCACAGACTAAAGGATGAGTAACAAAAGCACAAAGAACAAGTGCATCACGACACACAACAAGCAGCACATCCTGCTCCAAACCAACTCAAAATACTACAAAGGAAGGAGCCGTGTCCCTGAAATTCTCCTCACCCCATCCCTCTGTGTCCCATCCATTTCTCAGTGCCAACTCCACATCTGTTCATTTGTTGGTTTAATTTGACGGCCAACAACAACCCAGCCACTGGTCCATCTAGACACTCCTCCGATGGCTGGAGATGGTGTGAAACTGACTCACTCTCCCTTCTGGTTTATTTCCTAACTCAACCAGGTCTATCATCCCCATCAGCTCCTCCTAGATTTACTTCGACATCTATTTTTATTGTTGTTTATGTTTATGTTTATGTTTAAAGATCCAGCACTGAAACAGGCCCTTCGGCCCACCGAGTCTGTGCCGACCATCAACCACCCATTTATACTAATCCTACACTAATCCCTATTCCTACCACATCCCCACCTGTCCCTATATTTCCCTACTACCTACCTATACTAGGGGCAATTTACAATGGCCAATTCACCTACCAACCTGCAAGTCTTTTGGCTTGTG
The DNA here is from genome assembly GCF_036365525.1 of Heterodontus francisci. Taxonomy (NCBI): domain Eukaryota; kingdom Metazoa; phylum Chordata; class Chondrichthyes; order Heterodontiformes; family Heterodontidae; genus Heterodontus; species Heterodontus francisci. The sequence continues at coordinate 183,364 of NC_090393.1, read as the reverse complement.
GGAGGAAACCGGAGCACCCGGAGGAAACCCACGCAGACACAGGGAGAACTTGCAAACTCCACACAGGCAGTACCCAGAAGTGAACCCGGGTCGCTGGAGCTGTGAGGCTGCGGTGCTAACCACTGCGCCACTGTGCCGCCCAAATTGGGAAATTTGCCCCACACCCTCTTCCCCATCTTAGCCCCCAGGCTGGACCTTCACGTCCGGCCCTCATGTCCCCGCATCGGCATCAAGCAGTAACCCTGCTCCAACTCCAGGCTCAGTTTGATATTGCTCAGGACTAACTGCACTGGCACTGGCTAGGACCCAGTCCGTACAGTCAGCTCTGACCAATATCGGCTGGAGCTCCACCTTGGGACTGAAGTTGAAGGTCTCAAGGGGGAACGCTCTGGTTGTTGCCTCGATTGTGTCGAGTGGGACCGGCTGGTTCAGGCCACTCGCCTGCCAGTTGCTGCCATCCCCTCCGCACAATCGGGTGAGGCCCCGGTACCAACTTGTACCGAGACCTCCCAGAATTTGAGGAAGAGTCCTCCCCTGGCGCCAGCCAGCTCTGAGGAGTCCGTGCCGACTGGTGCCAGTATAAGGCTGGTTCCCCCAAGCCCCACCAGCTAGTGTTGGTGGTCCTTCACCAGAGCCATCCTCTGGTGACACCAACCCAGCCCTGGGACATTGGTCTCCAGTTGGCGGCAGCTTATCTGGGGTCACCACCCTTGGGGGACTCGACCCCACTCAGGGTCACCTAGGTTGGGGGTGATTGCCACTTTGGTGAGAGCAGTCGCAGGTCTCCGTTCACATTTTATAGATCTGTGTCTGCCTCCTCACCTCTGTGGACTCACCTTCAGCCACTCCCTGCAATTCTTAAGGGGTATCTAGGTTCCAAGGGCTCTCTCACGCAGGGAGGGTACCTGTGCCTCACTGGCACCTCCCCCGAGTGGCAGGGGAACATGTGTCGAGGGTTTATCTCCATCGGCCCTCGTGTTCATGAGCTCGTAGCTAATCCAGCCGCCCTCGACTCTGTTCCCCGAGATTTACTATTATCAACCTTCCCTGTCGGTTGAGCCCTTGGAAGCTTCCTGGAGGCATCCTGCCTCGGAAGCCCAGTTGGGAGCCTGAGTCAGACCACGACCTCCAGTCGTTTAGGCTTTCATGTATTTAACACGAGGGTGACCTTGAGTCTGAAACTGTGGCTTCCGGAAGTCCTTTCACTTGGGGGTTTGAGTCCATGCTTGGGGTTTTGCAAAAAGCCACAAGCATCGACCTTTGCTGGATTGTTTTTCCCTTGATAAGCGTCCTCCGGTTAAGGCCAGGTTAGACAGTATCCATAGGACCTCCAGCACCCTGCTTCACACCTTGCAGTTTACTGGTATCTGGTCAACTGTAGTCGTGAAGGTATCAGAAGGAAAGTTATCGCCTGGTTCCACCCACAAGTGGGATCTGGCGCAGCTTCCTGCAGGGTTTGGCACATCTCCCCCAATTCCCTACCACCATATCCACTGGGGAGGCGGCCTCACCGGCAGGTGAGTGGATACGGAGTGCGGACCACCTACACAGAACAGCGACTGCAGCAGCTGGCTGTGTGGATGCCCTCATTGTCGGAGCAGAGTCTATCGCCCAGTGGATCTTGCATCACCGATTAGTATGGCCAAGCACCTTGGGCTTTCTTCAGGTACTGCAGATGCCCCTTGGTGCCGAGGCCGCCTTTGGTGAGCAAGTGGAGGAGCTGCTGCGGCAGAACCTTCAGGCATTCCCCAATTGGCATTTAAGATGTGGACACTGCTCACTCTAGAACTTAGTCTGTAGGCCCCTTCCATCAACCCACCAATACACTCACAGTCACCAATCCACTCACCTCCAACAGCCTTTCCCAGGCTGTATCCGGAACGGAATGTCCTTTGTACCATGCTAGCTCCCTGCATTGCAGATTCGGACCTGGAATTCAGGCAGCTCGCAACACTTCATCTTTGATACCCTGTCCGGCTGCACCCCCCCAAGCAGTGATCCTGCCTTTGCCAGTTGGAAGGGGGGGATCACTCTTGGGTTAAAGAGACCAGAAGTAGTGAGTATCCTCTGAATTGGCAACTTGAGCCTCCATGTTTCTCACAATGTGGTTTGCTTTGATGCTCAGAGGAACCATCTACCAGTGGCCATTCTGGCAGATGACACCATGGTCTTTTAGTATTGGGACTGAGAGTCAGGGATAGTTCTCCAGAAGAGAACTGTTGGGGAGATTTCTCCAGGTGAAACTTCTGGATAACTATCCCCACTGCCAGTAATGTTTCCACAGCTCGCCTTTGTCACAGCATCTGAACTCGAGCTGATGCTCTTGGGGAACACTGTTTTCTCCAGGTTCTTCAGCTAATGCTTTGACAAATGGGTGATGTTGGGGGAGGTCACATTCAGGATGAATGGGCTTCCAGGCCAGTGGGCGTGCTTGAGCTCACTTGGCATTTCAACAGGCTCGGTCAGGGTGTGAACGGTATATTAGGACAGTGTGCACTTTCAGACTCGGGACGGCGGGGTAAGTCAGTGTGTCTGCAGACAGACAATATGACAGTCGTCCGGTATGTCAACAGGGTGGGACTCCCCCCTGGGTCCCTCTGTCAAGGAGATACGTTGCTTCCCATTGGTGCTTGTAGGACGGGGTGACACTTTTGCTGCCACATTTGGCCGGGGTGAACAACACAACAGTCAACACACTCAGCTGCTGTGTAGTTCACCTTCCGAGTGGATGATCCACACTGAGGTGGTCCAGAATATCTTCAGGACTTGGCGGGGTGGGGGGGGTTTACCAGATCGATCGACTTGCTCGTATCACCGGACAATCCCCAATCTGCTGGGGGACCACAAGCAGTCATGGTGGAGGCTGGACTGTCTGTGGTTCTTTGGTTTTGAGATTCTGTTGCTCAGGGTAGCCTGATCTCCAGGATGCTCGGGAAATTTACAGCAGATGGTGGTTCTGGTTAACCCTTCATTGACCTCACAAACCGTCCTCCTTCTACATCCTGGTGTTGAATACTGCCGGTCTGATTTCAGGAGCCCACGGAGAAAGCCAAGTTATTTGGAGATTAAAAACGACCCTACTTTTAGTAAGGGAAACATCAGTTTTCATTCCAGCGTCCTCCACACACGGCTGGACACTGTCCAACTGGTGCTCAGGGTGAGAAGGGTTGAACCTGCATGGGAACAGACTCCGGCTCCCAGGACAAGTTGATGAAAGTGTGTGTTATTCGTGGGAGCCAGCGCCAGAACCAAACAGTAAGCTGAAGGAGATTTGGGTCTTTCCAGCTTCTGATTGACGGTCTGGCTGTTCAGATGGAATGCCCATCAGATTAGGGTATAGCAGCAAAGTGACACTCATGGTTGTGATGCTCACTTTTATCATGTCTGTCCTTGGTCTCTTTCGCCCCTGTTCACAGACAGGCCCCTCCACCCTCCTCGCCCTCAGCACTACTTGGTTCGTCGGCAGCAGTGCGTCTAGAATGTCTGAATGATGATCAGCGCCCTTGGAAGCTGATCCTTTGCAAGCTGCTCCCTTGTAAGGTTCTCTTCATTTTCTGATTGACGAGGCTTTTTCCACCCACCTGGGTGCCCCTTGGGAATTGGAGGGGGTGTTTGGTATGTAGTTTCCTTGTTCTGGGTTGTCTTTGGGTGTCAACAAGCTGAGTTCTGGGGTGTGCTAAAATTGAACGCAGCACGGGAGCCGGGGAGGGACGGAGGGAGGGGAAAAGCATGTGGGCGTGCCCTCCACGGATAAGGCATTGAAAAAATGGCTTAAAAGGGAGGTCACGCTTTACCAAGTTTTCCCCAGGGAAATTGTGCCGATGCATCCCGATAATTAGATCCACATTCCCCCCCATTTGGCCGTCAATATTTCGGAGCTGATGTTCCATCCAAACATTGCTGGCTATGTAACTCAGTTCCAATCCACTGAGAGCCCAGCACAGACTATAGGAATGGCATCAGTTCCCAACAAATTCAAAGATGTCACAGTTCGCAGGGAAGTGGGAACCCTGGACATGCTAGTACAGAGCTAGAGTGCAGATGGTTGGAGACTAAACTCTGAGGCAGTGTGTTCAGATGGTGCCTGGGAAAGCTATTGTCTTGGAAAGCAGTGGCTGAAGAGGGCTAGAGTGATCTCCTGGACTCATTTCGATCGCCTAAGGGGGTCGGAGAGGAATTTCCCAGATCTTTTTCCCAAATTGGCCTGGGTTTTTATGTCTGGTTTTTCGCCTCTCTCAGGAGATCACATGGTCGAGGGTGGGGTGGGGAGTCAATCTGTGTTGTGATGAGAAGGAATCGCAGTTGTGTGGGACATGCTGGACGGAGCAGACAGGAACCTATCCATCCGTCAATTCTCTATCAAGTCACGTTAATTCAACGACTTCAATGTGAAATCTGGAAATAAACGTGGATTCAAATTGGACAAACTTTTTGTGTTTTTCTCTGATTTGTGCGCGGGCTAGAATAAGGACCAGAAAAGTGAAGAGTTCTCTTCATCTTCAGTTTTAATTCCGAATTCTGATTTGATTAACTGAATTTCAATTCCCCAGCTGTCTTGGTGGGATTTGAACTTGTGTCTCTGGATTACTAGTCCAGTAATATGACCACGATGCCAGTCTATTGCCCTTAGACAGAGCTGCTGATTGGGTGAACTCTCTGAGCCACTTACCAGGTACGACCTGAACTGAATCCCCAGTCAGCTGCACAAACGTACATAAAGACTATCAGATCCATCGAGCTCGCCCCATCCAGTAGACAGTAGAACCTCACGCTCTCCCATCCCTCCTTACATATGAATGTAATCTCTTGGAATGGAAAGGACTCTCGCCAATTCAGGAAAATCCTCTGGGCAGCTGCTCTGTCAACACCCTGAGGCTCCAGGAGGACACATCATAATCTAACGTGGCCACTAACTCCATGTAACTCACAATGTCCTCTCAGGACCTTAGCCAGTTCCTCTTTTAAAGGTCTCTCTGTTACACGTGTTTGTTCCAGAGGGTGACGAGCCTGTGACAGGTGATGGAGTGGTACAGCACAGAAGACCATTCGGCCCATCGAGCCTGTGATAGATCTTGACTGGAGCCGCACACCCAGTCAGTCCCACCTGACCCAAAACGTGCCCAAATACAAACTGGTGGGAAGGAAAGAGACATACACTAAATACATGGAGAGCAGGGGACAGCAAGACAAGGGCAAATACAAAGATTAGAAGGAAGGTTAAAAAAAAAACAATGAGGGCAAAGGAAATGTGAAATTAAATTGTCAAGGAATATAAAACAAAAGAGTAAAACATTTTACAGACACATAAATAAAACAACTGGAAGTGTCGATGGGAATTGGGCCATTTAACGATGGACAGGATAATATGCCAACAACTTATACTTATATTACATAGTACAGCATCTCAAGGTGCTTCACAGGATATAAAGCCACAAAAGGAGATATTAGGGCAACTTCATTCTCCTGTGCAGCGAAAACTGCCCGTGTACCAGAACCTTGTTCAGCCGGTTCAGTTGTGAGATTGAATGGAGGGACAGGAAGCTGCAGGTCATCCATGTGAGAGAAGAGAAGCAGCAACGAGTACTTTTGAAAATTCAGTTCAGAGGGGGGAAAAAATCCACATCAGTCCTTTCTCAAGTCTTGTCTGCAAACATCATGTCCATTGAAGACAACAGTTCACACACCCATGGGCTTTCACTCTGTTCTCAATGGTTTTTATTCTGCAAATTAACATGTCCACAGACACAGCAAAAAATAAGCATTACCCCAACTGATCTGTAAAAATATTTCAAAACTGCTTTTTGCTACACAAATTATACACTGTCCAGCATGACCTCATTTCAGCATCAGCAGAAACTCACTTCACCCTGGGTCTTCCTAGCTGCAGACTGAATCACCAGCTTCAGTTCCGCCTGATCCCTGATCCAGGTGAAAATGGAGACCAGTACGGGAAATGCACCCAAAAAAAACAGCACAGCAAAGGCGGAGCCATGGAAGAAACAGATTTCCAGGGTTTTCTAGCTCATGCACTCGGTAAAGACGCTGTGACACTGAACCATGCAAAGCCTGAAAAACCACTGGGTCTGTATGGGATAGCTAACGTGGTCTGGGGCAGCATTGTACAGCTGCAAAGAGGGAGGAGTGAAGGACAGGCGAGGACAGCATTGGGCTTGACTATCGAGGGGACGAGTGGCCTACTCTTGCTCCAAATTCTGACATTTGTATAAGACAAGTCCTCTTAAACTAAAAAAAAAAGAGTTTACATCGAATTACATTTTGTTGCTCGCATATAATTGTTTGCTTTATTAAAGCGGTTTTTCCTGTCTTCTCGTTTTGTAAGATTTTTAAGACCTTTAGGTGTTTACATGTTCCACATAGTCTGTCACCGCAATTTGGTACGGCTTGTGCCTTTCCGCTGCTCGTGACCAATAGGTCTTTTAGGTTTTTGCCTCTTTTGAAAGCTGATGTTATGCTATATTGGCTCAGTGAGTTAACATCCCCTTTTAACTTTTCAAAATGGTTTCTCACTACCCTATTTATCTCTTGAGTTGTTGCGCAGTATGTTGTAACAAGTGGTAGTCTTGTAGTTGGCCTATCCCGTGGCTGTGGGTTCTCCATCTCTCTCAGGAAATTGGACTTGATATGTCTGAGGAATCTCTTTGTGTACCCCCTCCGTCTCAGTGCGGTGAAAAGGGTGGTGACCGCTTTGTTGAAATCGTCCAGTTTTGTGGATATGCGGTGGAACCGCATGAGTTGTGACTTCACCAGTCCCCTAAAGGTGTGACTGGGATGATGGCTTTTAGTGTGCAGGAGTGTATGTGTGTCAGTTACTTTGAAGAATACCTTTGTTGCTAATGACGTTTCGCTGTTCACTGCAGCTTCATCAGGGGAAAATGGATGATTCATTGCAGAATCTGTTGAATAAAGGTGAGTGAGCTGCCTGTTGAATGTGATTGGTGGGAAAAGTCTCCTTATCCTGAAACAATTGGGCTTTTTTTAAAAGTTTAATTGACCCAATGGGAAATGTGGTATGTGCATTGAGCCCCTGTAAAAAAAACACCCTGGTTCCCACGGTAGCAGAGCCCCACCACGTGTTGGGTTTACCTTGTGCTCCACAACCTTCCAGCGTTCCGGCCGACTACATCTGCAGGAAGTGTACCCAGTTGCAGCTCCTCACAGACCGCATGGATCGGTTGAAGCGGCAACTGGATGCACTTAGGAGCATGCAGGTGGCAGAGAGCATCATAGACAGGAGTTTTAGAGAAGTGGTTACACCCAAGGTGCAGGCAGATAGATGGGTGACCGCTAGAAGGGGCAGGCAGTCAGTACAGGAATCCCCTGTGGCTATCCCCCTCTCTAACAAGTATACCATTTTGGATACTGTTGGGGGGCGATGGCCTATCAGAGGAAAACAGCAGCAGGCTGTTGTTCAGCAGGGAGGGACAAAGTGCAGAAGAGCAATAGTTATAGGGGACTCTATAGTCAGGGGCACAGATAGGCGCTTCTGTGGACGTGAAAGAGACTCCAGGATGGTATGTTGCCTCCCTGGTGCCAGGGTCAAGGATGTCTCTGAACGGCCAAGGGGCATTCTGAAGGGGGTGGGTGAACAGCCAGAGGTTGTGGTACACATCGGTACCAATGACATAGGCAGGAAGAGTGATGAGATCCTGCAGGGGGAGTTGAGGGAGTTAGGTAGTAAGTTAAAAAACAGGACCTCTAGGCTTGTAATCTCTGGATTACTCCCTGTGCCACGTGCCAGTGAGGCTAGAAATAGGAAGATAGTGCAGCTAAACACGTGGCTGAGCAGCTGGTGTAGAAGGGAGGGTTTCAGATATCTGGACCATTGGGCTCTCTTCAGGGACAGATGGGACCTGTACAAGAAGGATGGGTTGCATCTAAACTGGAAGGGCACTAATATCCTGGCTGCGAGGTTTGCTAGCGTCACTCGGGAGGGTTTAAACTAGTGTGGCAGGGGGGTGGGAACCAGAGAAGTAGGACAGCTAGTGAAATAAATGAGGAGGACATAGTAAATAAGGCCAGTAGGACTAAGAGGAAGAGCAGGCAGGGAGATGTTGCTGAGCACAGCGGGACTGGTGGTCTGAAGTGCATTTGTTTCAATGCGAGAAGAATAACAGGTAAGGCAGATGAACTTAGAGCTTGGATTAGTACTTGGAAATATGATGTTGCTATTACAGAGACTTGGTTGAGGGAAGGGCAGGATTGGCAGCTAAATGTTCCAGGATTTAGAAGATTCAGGCGGGATAGAGGGGGATGTAAAAGGGGTGGGGGAGTTGCATTACTGGTTAAGGAGAATATCACAGCTGTGCTGCGGGAGGACACCTCAGAGGGGTCATGCAGCGAGGCAATATGGGTGGAGCTCAGGAATATGAAGGGTACAGTCACGATGTTGAGGGTTTACTACAGGCCTCCCAACAGCCAGCGGGAGGTAGAGGAGCAGATATGTAGACAGATTTTGGAAAGATGTAAAGGTAACAGGGTTGTGGTGGTGGGTGATTTTAACTTCCCCTATATTGACTGGGACTCACTTAGAGCTAGGGGCTTGGATGGGGCAGACTTTGTGAGGAGCATCCAGGAGGGCTTCTTGAAACTGTATGTAGATCGTCCAACTGGGGATGGGGCCATTTTGGACCTGGTATTGGGGAATGAGCCTGGCCAGGTGGTCGAAGTTTCAGTGGGGGAGTATTTCGGGAACAGTGACCATAATTCCCTAAGTTTTAAGGTACTTGTGGATAAGGATAAGAGTAGTCCTCGGGTGAAGGTGCTAAATTGGGGGAAGGCTAATTATAACAATATTAGGCAGGAACTGAAGAATTTAGATTGGGGGCGGCTGTTTGAGGATAAATCAACATCTGACATGTGGGAGTCTTTCAAACGTCAGCTGATTAGAATCCAGGACCAGCATGTACCAGTGAGGAAGAAAGACAAGTTTGGCAAGTTTCGGGAAGCTTGGATGACACGGGATATTGTGAGCCTAGTCAAAAAGAAAAAGGAAGCATTTGTAAGGGCTGGAAGGCTAGGAACAGATGAAGCACTTGAGGAATATAAATACAGTAGGAAGGAACTTAAGCAAGGAGTTAGGAGGGCTAAAAGGGGTCATGAAAAGTCATTGGCAAACAGGATTAAGGAAAAGGGTCCAGGGAAAGGGTCGGCCCACTCAAGGACAGAGATGGGAATCTATGTGTGGAGCCAGAGAAAATGGGCGAGGTGCTAAATGAGTACTTTGCATCAGTATTCACCAAAGAGAAGGACTTGGTGGATGATGGGCCTAGGGAAGGGAGCGTAGATAGTCTCAGTCATCTCATTATCAAAAAGGAGGAGGTGTTGGGTGTCTTGCAAAGCATTAAGGTAGATAAGTCCCCAGGGCCTGATGGGATCTACCCTAGAATACTGAGGGAGGCAAGGGAAGAAATTGTTAGGGCCTTGACAGAAATCTTTGCATCCTCATTGGCGACAGGTGAGGTCCCAGAGGACTGGAGAATAGCCAACGTTGTGCCTTTGTTTAAGAAGGGTGGCAAGGTTAATCCAGGAAATTATAGGCTGGTGAGCTTTACGTCAGTGGTAGGTAAACTATTAGAGAGGATTATTCAGGACAGGATATACTCCCATTTGGAAACAAAGGAACTTATAAGCGAGAGACAGCATGGTTTTGTGAAGAGGAGGTCGTGTTTCACTAATTTGATTGAGTTTTTTGAGGAAGTGACAAAGATGATTAATGAAGGAAGGGCAGTGGGTGTTATCTATATGGACTTTAGTAAAGCCTTTTGACAAGGTCCCTCATGGCAGACTGGTACAAAAGGTGAAGTCACACGGGATCAGAGGTGAGCTGGCAAGATGGATACAGAACTGGCTCGGTCCTGGAAGACAGAGAGTAACAGTGGAAGGGTGCTTTTCTGAATGGAGGGATGTGACTAGTGGTGTTCCGCAGGGATCAATGCTGGGACCTCTGCTGTTTGTAGTATATATAAATGATTTGGAGGAAAATGTAGCTGGTCTGATTAGTAAGTTTGCGGACGACACAAAGGTTGGTGGAGTTGCGGATAATGATGAGGATTGTCAGAGGATACAGCAGGACGTAGATCGGTTGGAGACTTGGGCGGAGAAATGGCAGATGGAGTTTAATCCAGACAAGTATGATGTAATGCATTTTGGAAGGTCTAATGCAGGTGGGAGGTATACAGTAAATGGCAGAACCCTTAGGAGTATTGACAGGCAGAGAGATCTGGGCGTACAGGTCCACAGGTCACTGAAAGTGGCAACGCAGGTGGATAAGGTAGTCAAGAAGGCATACGGCATGCTTGCCTTCATCGGTCGGGGCATAGAGTATAAAAATTGGGAAGTCATGTTGCAGCTGTACAGAACCTTAGTTAGGCCACACTTAGAATATTGCGTGCAATTCTGCTCGCCACACTACCAGAAGGACGTGGAGGCTTTGGAGAGGGTACAGAGGAGGTTTACCAGGATGTTGCCTGGTCTGGAGGGCATTAGCTATGAGGAGAGATTGGAAAAACTCGGATTGTTTTCACTGGAACGACGAAGGTGGAGGGTTGACATGATAGAGGTTTACAAAGTGATGAGCGGCATGGACAGAGTGGATAGTCAGAAGCTTTTTCCCAGGGTGGAAGAGTCAGTTACTAAGGGACATAGGTTTAAGGTGCGAGGAGCAAAGTTTAGAGGGGATGTGCGAGACAAGTTTTTTACACAGAGGGTGGTGAGTGCCTGGAACTTGCTGCCAGGGGAGGTGGTGGAAGCAGATACGATAGCGACGTTTAAGAGATATCTTGACAAATACATGAATAGGAAGGGAATAGAGGGATATGGGCCCCGGAAGTGCAGAAGGTGTTAGTTTAGGCAGGCATCAAGATCGGCGCAGGTTTGGAGGGCCGAATGGCCTGTTGCTGTGCTGTACTGTTCTTTGTTCTTTGTAACTTCTGCAAAAAAAAACCTAGTCCTGAAACAAAGGGGAACAATTAGGCTGCTTTTAAATTTAATTTTAATTGACCCACTGGGTTTGAAACAATTGCACCTTTTTTAAGTTTTTAAAGTTTAAATTTAAATGGTCCCATGGGAAGCCCGATCTGTGCATTTGTGGCCCTGCAAAATAACCTGTTTGCCATGGTAACAGAGCCCTACCCCATGCTGGGTCACCCCAAGTCCATCAAAAACAAACAAACAGTAAAATCACCCAGTCCTGGGACATTAATGGGTTGCTTTAGCTCCCCAGCGTCACTGTGTGGTAGGTCTTTGTAACAGCAATACATTTATATTCTAAATTTAAAATGCAGAAGTAAGGAGGGATTGAATGATAATTAATATTAACCTGCCTATCTAAGAGGGGGGATTTAATTATAATTATAATTAAAACTGACCTGCCTATCTAAGAGATCTGTAACCCTACACCCATTACACTCAGGTGTTAATTTAAAACTTTGGTTTATTTGTTACATAATTATTTGGGAATGGAATGGGAATTGGATGTATTCCTGGGGGTGAAGGGCCCGCAAGTTTGGTATTGGGGTGTGAGCTTAGGCACGACTGTTCCCCAGTAGAGACCCTGGCAGCACAGGCCAGATGGCCTTGAAAGTGCAGAATTTAATTTTCTTATGTCTTGTTTAATGGCACGCGCCATTTCTGTGTATCGACCAGCTGAACTTGGATTCTGTTGCCTGGAAGGCATTTATTTTTTGGCACTGCTTGGACAGTCACAACGGACGGCGTGTCACTTTAAAGTTAGGGTAGGGTGAACGGGCAGTAGGGGTAGGAAAGCCTCCCCTCTTGTGTTTATATAGTCATTTCTTGAGTTTAATTTCACTAGCAGCTGCCACTTTTATTCGGCTCACGCCTTAAGTTAGTGTCCATCCATGTCCGCTTGCCTTTCTAGCTCGGATTATCAGTGGGATTGCAATGAAAAATGGCACACGCCATTTCTGTGTATCGACCAGCTGAATTTGGATTCTTTTGCCTGTGAGGCATTTATTTTTTGGCACTGCTTGGACAGTCACAACGGACGGGGGGCTTTTAGGGTTAAGTTTAGGTTTGGAGGCGGGTTAGAGTTACAGCTAGGATTACGTGTTGGAGTTAGGTTTAGGGTTAAGTGTTGGAGTTGGGGCTGTGGTCGGGGCTTTAGGCTTTGGAGTTAAGCCTTAAGGTTGGGTCTGGATCTAGGGGCAAGAGTTACATTGATGTTATGGGGGGTTGGGCTAGGGTTGGGGCTGGGGTCGGGTCGTTGGTTTTGGGGTTAGATTTTAGGGTCCTGGCTGGGTCTGGGGCGGGGGTTACATGAGTGTTGTGGGGATTGGGGTTAGGGCTAGGGCTGGTGTTGGGGTCAGGGTTTTGGGCCTAAGGGCAGGGCCTTCGGTTTAGGTCTTTGGGTTCAGGGGTAGGGGGTATTAGGGCCTTGGGTTGTCGCGCAGTCTGTTATAACAAGTGGTAGTCTTGTAGTTGGCCTATCCCGTGGCTGTGGGTTCTCCATTTCCCTCAGGAAATTGGACTTGATATGTCTGAGGAATCTTTTTGTGTAGGGGTTTAACTTAACCACAACCTCCAGCTGTGAGAGCGCGATCAACTGAGCCACAGCTGACATTAAAATAAAGTGCAAAAATATTGGATGATTTGATGAAACTTGTGCTTCACATGAACAAAGAACAAAGAACAAAGAAAATTACAGCACAGGAACAGGCCCTTCGGCCCTCCAAGCCTGCGCCGATCCAGATCCTAAATCTAAACCTGTCGCCTATTTTCTAAGGGTCTGTATCTCTTTGCTTCATGCCCATTCATGTATCTGTCTAGATACATCTTAAAAGATGTTCTCATGCCCGCGTCTAACACCTCCGCTGGCAATACGTTCCAGGCACCCACCACCCTCTGCCACTAACAGCAGGTTAATGTAAATCATGCACAAACCACTCATTGGGGGAAACCAGGACTTGGGGCTATCACTACAAGATAGTAACCAATAAATCCAATAAGGAATTCAAGAGAAACTCCTTTACCTGGGGAATGGTGAAAATGTAGAACTCATTATCATATTAGCAGTGGAAAAGAATAGAAAGCTATGCTGACAGGATTGGCTCAAGAAGGGTGATTGGATGAAGAAGGGTGGGAGGAGGCTCATGTGGAGCATAAATACTGGCATGGATTGTTTTTTTAAAATATCATTCATTGAGCATCACTGGCAAGGCCAGTATTTATTACCCATCCCGAAGTGCCCTCGAGAAGCTGGTGGCGAGCCAACTTCCTGAATACAGCTGAGAGGTTTGTGAGGCTAATTCAGAAGACATTGAAGAGTCAACCACATAACTTTGGTTCTGGAGTCACAGAGAGACCAGACTGAGTAAGAACGGTAGATTTTCTTATCGAAAGGGCATGAGTGAACCAGATGGTTTTTTTTGTGACAATCATAGTCACTATCGCTGATAATTCAAAATGTATTTAATTAACAGAATTTTGAACTCCCCTGTGGTTACGGTGGGATTTGAACTGACAATTTCCAATCATTAGTCCAGGCATTCTGGTTACTTTCAGCAGTAGGCTACCATACCCATATTCTGACCAAATGGCCTGTTTACGTGCAGCAAATTCTATGGAAAAATCACAATCAGAATTCAAACTGTGTTAAAATACCGCTACGTAGAATGTTTGGACTGAGATACAATGATGAACAGTCACTTATGCAGTTTCTATATATCGTGTAGGTATGTCGTAAAACTACGGATACATGCCGGAGCCTTACTGAATGCATCATTTATCTGGGAGGTGGTTTCCATCGATTAATGTTCCAGAATAAACTATTCCGTGCTGAGGGGATAATCATGTTTCTTAGTATCACACAGACTGGCTAAAGAGAGCAGTGAAGCTCCTCGCAGGTTTTGCAGAACACCAGAGCTTTGCGTATCGTTCATGGTCGAGGATGGAGAATGTAGCCTCACACCCACAGCACATGTAAGATCAGGCTGGTTGGGTAAAACCTGCAGAGTTCAGTTGCGAGTAACTGTAATACTTTCTTCCGTTCCTTTCCACCCAGCTTCCCTGTGGCTCTGCGAAAATGTACTGAGGTCGCAAAACCCGTGCGAAATGCCTCAGCTGCAGAAACCCACAGGCAACGCCAGCTAACTGGATGATACATGGATGATAGTAGAATGAAGGGTATGCAGGTAGTTTGATCTTAGAGTAGGTTAAAGGGTCGGCACAACATCGTGGGCCGAAGGGCCTGTACTGTGCTGTACTGTTCTATGTTCTAACTGTTAGCATGTCACAAGAGGATAACACTGAGGACTGTTGGGGATTCAACATCTGGTGGCTAAATTGGTCTCCACTTTAACAGATGAGGCTTTGAAAGGAAAAAGCAATTTTGAGATTGTTTTCAATGAATGCCGTAAAGAGCACAGTAAGGCTCCTTTCTGTTGTTAGTTCCCTGCATTTTATTTGTGACCGTTGTCGGGGATGTGCCCAGATGTAACGGCAGTTTTCCCACCATTGAGAAAATGGCACCTGATTAGTCAGATATCTTACTTGATTTTGGAGCTGAAGGCACTTGTCAAACACACTCACAAGAATACAGGACATGACCAATTCTTCCTGATGGTACCGAGCCTCTCACATTGACTGCCCATATTGCGGTGGGACCATTGCCTACTTTAGCGAATGGAGACAGATATGAAAGCTTTGTGGTTCAAGTGCGACCTCTGTAATCTCGTCCAGCCCCACAACTCTCCAAGATAACCTTGATCCTCCAACTTTTGCTATTACATCTTAAATAATAGCTTCCAACATTTTCCCTAAGACAGATGTTAAGCTAACTGGCCTGTAGTTTCCTGCTTTCTGTCTCCCTCCTTGCAACCCAGGCAATGGTGAAAGAGGAGGTATTCAGACACTGGAGTGGTTTAAAATTGATAAAGAAGATATATTATATAGGCTGTCTGTACTGAAAGTGGATAAAACACCAGGACCGGATGAGATGCATCCATGGATACTGAGGGATGTGAGGGTGGAAATTGCAGAGGCACTGGCCATAATGTTTCACTTTTCCTTCGATTTGGGGGTGGTGCCAGAGGACTGGAGAATTGTTCAAAAAAGGGTGTAAAGATAAGCCCAGCAACTACAGGCTAGTCAGGTGGGGAAATTGCTAAAAAGAATAATTACTAGTCACTTGGACAAATGTGGGTTAATTAAGGAAAGTCAGCATGGACCGGGAAAATCATGTTTAACTAACTTGCTGAAGTTTTTTGAGGAGGTAACAGAGAGGGTTGATGAGGGCAATGCTGTTGATGTGGTGTACATGGATTACAAAAGGCGTTTGATACAGTGCCACACAACAGACTTGTGAGCAAACTTGTAGTTCATTGAATAAAAGGGACGGTAGCAACATGGATACGAAATCGGCTGAGTGACAGGAAACAGAGAGTTGTGGTTGATGGATGATTTTAGGCTGGAGGAAGGTTTGTGACGGAGTTTCCCAGGGGTCAATGTTGGGAGCCTTGCTTTTCCTGATATATATTAATGACCGAGACCCTGGTGTACAGGGCACAATTTCAAAGTCTGCAGATGATACGAAACTTGGAAGCATTGTGAACTGTGAGGAGGATAGTGTAGAACTTCAAAAGGACATGGGCAGGTTGGTGGAATGGGAAGATGAAGTTCAATGCAGAGAAATGTGAAGTGATTAATTTTGGGAGGAAAGACATGGAGAGACAACATAAAACAAAGGGTACAATTCTAAAGAGGCTGCAGGAGCAGAGGGACCTGCATGCATATGCGCATAAGTCATTGAAGGTAGCGGGACAGGTTGAGAGTGCGATTAATAAAGCATACAGTATCCTGGGCTTTATTAATAGGGGCAGAGAGTACAAGAGCAAGGAGGTTATGTTGAACTTGTATAAGACACTAGTTAGTCCTCAGCTGGAGTGCTGCGTCCAGTTCTGGGCACCGCACTTTAGGGTATATGTGAGGGCATTGGAGAGAGTACAGTGAGTGGTTCAGGTCTGGAACGCACTGCCTGGGAACGTGGTGGAGACAGGTTCAACTGACGCATACAAAACGGAATCAGACAGTTATATGAAAAGGAAGAATGTGCAGGGTTACCGGGAGAAGGCGGGGGAATGGAACTGAGCGAATTGCTCTTTCGGAGAGCCCGTGCAGACACGATGGGCTGTGTGACCTCCTTCTGCACTGTAACAATTCTGTGATTCTGTGGGTTTTCAAAGATCTGGGATATGATACCACATAATAGACTCATGAATCAGGTCAGAGAATGAGGAGTCAGGGGACAAGTAGCAGAATAATTAGTTAGCCATTTGCAAGACAGACTGTCGGGGTAAAGGGTTGTAATTTGGAACGGCAGAAGGTGGGAAGTGATGTTCCACAAGAATCAGTGCTGTTCATAACGTATATGAATGCAGTTTACACCAAACAGGGAGGGAGGGAGGGGTGTCAACATCGTGCAAGACTGCGACACGGTGCAAGAAGCTATGAACAAACCTTCAGAATGGGCATATAATAGGCAAAAGAATTTCAACATGGTTTATATTTTGGCAACAGCATCATATGAATGTGTTAAGCATCGGCAATCTGGCTTATCAAAGAGTTTAGTTTAGTTTAGTTTAGTTTAGAGATACAGCACTGAAACAGGCCCTTCGGCCCACCGAACTAGTGCCGACCATCAACCACCCATTTATATTAATCCTACATCCCTACCACATCCCCACCTGTCCCTATATTCCCCTACCTATACTAGGGGCAATTTACAATGGCCAATTCACCTATCAACCTGCAAGTCTTTGGCATGTGGGAGGAAACCGGAGCACCTGGAGGAAACCCACGCAGACACAGGGAGAACTTGCAAACTCCACACAGGCAGTACCCAGAATTGAACCCGGGTGGCTGGAGCTGTGAGGCTGCGGTGCTAACCACTGTGTTTCCCATGATAATTCCCATTCTCTAATGAAATATTTCACAAACAAAAAAATGATTCATGAGCAACTCGGACTGCAGTTCCAAAGAATAAAATTGAAGTTGTCAGCTTTGAACACACCCCAAACTTAACTGGCATTGGAAAACTAACGGATCCCAGAGACAGGTCAAAATCAGTGGATTACAGAGACTGGGAAAATGTTAGTGCATTCTGAAATATCAAGTTATTGTAATCCAAGGAAACTCACAGGGTTTTGTAACACTCAGTTTGATCAAGGTGAGACTTGTTTAACTGGACGGGTCAAACCGTGACATCACAGAGCAAGTCTGACCCTCACACTGTCCATCACAGTGAGATCAGACATCGCAATCGGTTTGTAAACTGAGTTAATTTGAGGCAGGAGGCTGTACGAGCAGTTTTAGTGAAGGAAAGGGAGCTGCACTGACTGCAACTAACTGGCTGATCTGTCTCGGAGTGAATGTGGTCGGGGAGAAGATCTGAGCAGTTTTGTGATGGAGAAGACAGCGAGCTGAGAGAGGGAGGGAGGAAGAAAACCTTCACAAGATGGTGCGACTGACAGAGCAAATAGGTACGTTATCAATCCCTTCCATTCTTTGGAGCTGTAGGTAACATGGTCTGTAGGTAGTCATGTCTTCCAGGGGGTGAGGGAAGGGAGTGGGTGTGGTAAACAGATCATGGAAATATTGCTCGAGTTCCGTTCCGAAAAAGTTTAGATCTTATTTAAAACTGTAAAAAATCTGGAGCTCAGTCTGGGCCTCAGTCAATGATACTGAAGGAATCGGTTAGAAACACTTGTCCCAAGCATTTCTGCTGTCCTCTGACCTCATCAATCCCTCGCTCCATGCCAAGGCCCTCCTCCCAGGTCAGATGCCTCAGGTACTGCCCTCTAAAAGCCTCTCATTGTGTCAGACAAGCTCCTGGTGCCAGTGACCCTGGATCACCTGATGGCATTGCAGCCATTCTGGAGCTTCACTGTGATTCTGGAGAAGGAATCAACTGATTGACTCCAGAATCTTTAATACTCAGCTAACATCAGAATCTGTGGCCAGGAACATCACCAGAAAAGAGACACGTCCATAAGTAATGGTGCACTCTGAATCTGCATTCAGCATTTCCAGGTTAAATGGTTTAACTAGCAGTGGAATTAGAAAATGCCTAGAGATGTCTCGTTACAATCCAGTGATTCTGATCTGTTTTTTGCTTCTTCTTCCAGACATACATGGTTGGTGTCAGGATGAGCAAGAGGAAATTTCCATCAAATTACCCACAGACTAAAGGATGAGTAACAAAAGCACAAAGAACAAGTGCATCACGACACACAACAAGCAGCACATCCTGCCCCAAACCAACTCAAAATACTACAAAGGAGGGAGCCGTGTCCCTGAAATTCTCCTCACCCCATCCCTCTGTGTCCCATCCATTTCTCAGTGCCAACTCCACATCTGTTCATTTGTTGGTTTAATTTGACGGCCAACAACAACCCAGCCACTGGTCCATCTAGACACTCCTCCGATGGCTGGAGATGGTGTGAAACTGACTCACTCTCCCTTCTGGTTTATTTCCTAACTCAACCAGGTCTATCATCCCCATCAGCTCCTCCTAGATTTACTTCGACATCTATTTTTATTGTTGTTTATGTTTATGTTTATGTTTAAAGATCCAGCACTGAAACAGGCCCTTCGGCCCACCGAGTCTGTGCCGACCATCAACCACCCATTTATACTAATCCTACACTAATCCCTATTCCTACCACATCCCCACCTGTCCCTATATTTCCCTACTACCTACCTACACTAGGGGCAATTTATAATGGCCAATTTACCTACCAACCTGCAAGTCTTTTGGCTTGTGGGAGGAAACCGGAGCACCCGGAGGAAACCCACGCAGACACAGGGAGAACTTGCAAACTCCACACAGGCAGTACCCAGAAGTGAACCCGGGTCGCTGGAGCTGTGAGGCTGCGGTGCTAACCACTGCGCCACTGTGCCGCCTAAATTGGGAAATTTGCCCCACACCCTCTTCCCCATCTTAGCCCCCAGGCTGGACCTTCACGTCCGGCCCTCATGTCCCCGCATCGGCATCAAGCAGTAACCCTGCTCCAACTCCAGGCTCAGTTTGATATTGCTCAGGACTAACTGCACTGGCACTGGCTAGGACCCAGTCCGTACAGTCAGCTCTGACCAATATCGGCTGGAGCTCCACCTTGGGACTGAAGTTGAAGGTCTCGAGGGGGAACGCTCTGGTTGTTGCCTCGATTGTGTCGAGTGGGACCGGCTGGTTCAGGCCACTCGCCTGCCAGTTGCTGCCATCCCCTCCGCACAATCGGGTGAGGCCCCGGTACCAACTTGTACCGAGACCTCCCAGAATTTGAGGAAGAGTCCTCCCCTGGCGCCAGCCAGCTCTGAGGAGTCCGTGCCGACTGGTGCCAGTATAAGGCTGGTTCCCCCAAGCCCCACCAGCTAGTGTTGGTGGTCCTTCACCAGAGCCATCCTCTGGTGACACCAACCCAGCCCTGGGACATTGGTCTCCAGTTGGCGGCAGCTTATCTGGGGTCACCACCCTTGGGGGACTCGACCCCACTCAGGGTCACCTAGGTTGGGGGTGATTGCCACTTTGGTGAGAGCAGTCGCAGGTCTCTGTTCACTTTTTATCGATCTGTGTCTGCCTCCTCACCTCTGTGGACTCACCTTCAGCCACTCCCTGCAATTCTTAAGGGGTATCTAGGTTCCAAGGGCTCTCTCACGCAGGGAGGGTACCTGTGCCTCACTGGCACCTCCCCCGAGTGGCAGGGGAACATGTGTCGAGGGTTTATCTCCATCGGCCCTCGTGTTCATGAGCTCGTAGCTAATCCAGCCGCCCTCGACTCTGTTCCCCGAGATTTACTATTATCAACCTTCCCTGTCGGTTGAGCCCTTGGAAGCTTCCTGGAGGCATCCTGCCTCGGAAGCCCAGTTGGGAGCCTGAGTCAGACCACGACCTCCAGTCGTTTAGGCTTTCATGTATTTAACACGAGGGTGACCTTGAGTCTGAAACTGTGGCTTCCGGAAGTCCTTTCACTTGGGGGTTTGAGTCCATGCTTGGGGTTTTGCAAAAAGCCACAAGCATCGACCTTTGCTGGATTGTTTTTCCCTTGATAAGCGTCCTCCGGTTAAGGCCAGGTTAGACAGTATCCATAGGACCTCCAGCACCCTGCTTCACACCTTGCAGTTTACTGGTATCTGGTCAACTGTAGTCGTGAAGGTATCAGAAGGAAAGTTATCGCCTGGTTCCACCCACAAGTGGGATCTGGCGCAGCTTCCTGCAGGGTTTGGCACATCTCCCCCAATTCCCTACCACCATATCCACTGGGGAGGCGGCCTCACCGGCAGGTGAGTGGATACGGAGTGCGGACCACCTACACAGAACAGCGACTGCAGCAGCTGGCTGTGTGGATGCCCTCATTGTCGGAGCAGAGTCTATCGCCCAGTGGATCTTGCATCACCGATTAGTATGGCCAAGCACCTTGGGCTTTCTTCAGGTACTGCAGATGCCCCTTGGTGCCGAGGCCGCCTTTGGTGAGCAAGTGGAGGAGCTGCTGCGGCAGAACCTTCAGGCATTCCCCAATTGGCATTTAAGATGTGGACACTGCTCACTCTAGAACTTAGTCTGTAGGCCCCTTCCATCAACCCACCAATACACTCACAGTCACCAATCCACTCACCTCCAACAGCCTTTCCCAGGCTGTATCCGGAACGGAATGTCCTTTGTACCATGCTAGCTCCCTGCATTGCAGATTCGGACCTGGAATTCAGGCAGCTCGCAACACTTCATCTTTGATACCCTGTCCGGCTGCACCCCCCCAAGCAGTGATCCTGCCTTTGCCAGTTGGAAGGGGGGGATCACTCTTGGGTTAAAGAGACCAGAAGTAGTGAGTATCCTCTGAATTGGCAACTTGAGCCTCCATGTTTCTCACAATGTGGTTTGCTTTGATGCTCAGAGGAACCATCTACCAGTGGCCATTCTGGCAGGTGACACCATGGTCTTTTAGTATTGGGACTGAGAGTCGGGGATAGTTCTCCAGAAGAGAACTGTTGGGGAGATTTCTCCAGGTGAAACTTCTGGATAACTATCCCCACTGCCAGTAATGTTTCCACAGCTCGCCTTTGTCACAGCATCTGAACTCGAGCTGATGCTCTTGGGGAACACTGTTTTCTCCAGGTTCTTCAGCTAATGCTTTGACAAATGGGTGATGTTGGGGGAGGTCACATTCAGGATGAATGGGCTTCCAGGCCAGTGGGCGTGCTTGAGCTCACTTGGCATTTCAACAGGCTCGGTCAGGGTGTGAACGGTATATTAGGACAGTGTGCACTTTCAGACTCGGGACGGCGGGGTAAGTCAGTGTGTCTGCAGACAGACAATATGACAGTCGTCCGGTATGTCAACAGGGTGGGACTCCCCCCTGGGTCCCTCTGTCAAGGAGATACGTTGCTTCCCATTGGTGCTTGTAGGACGGGGTGACACTTTTGCTGCCACATTTGGCCGGGGTGAACAACACAACAGTCAACACACTCAGCTGCTGTGTAGTTCACCTTCCGAGTGGATGATCCACACTGAGGTGGTCCAGAATATCTTCAGGACTTGGCGGGGGGGGGGGGGGCGGGTTTACCAGATCGATCGACTTGCTCGTATCACCGGACAATCCCCAATCTGCTGGGGGACCTCAAGCAGTCATGGTGGAGGCTGGACTGTCTGTGGTTCTTTGGTTTCGAGATTC
The DNA here is from genome assembly GCF_036365525.1 of Heterodontus francisci. Taxonomy (NCBI): domain Eukaryota; kingdom Metazoa; phylum Chordata; class Chondrichthyes; order Heterodontiformes; family Heterodontidae; genus Heterodontus; species Heterodontus francisci. The sequence goes on along the minus strand of NC_090393.1, from coordinate 161,663 downwards.
TGTTGCTCAGGGTAGCCTGATCTCCAGGATGCTCGGGAAATTTACAGCAGATGGTGGTTCTGGTTAACCCTTCATTGACCTCACAAACCGTCCTCCTTCCACATCCTGGTGTTGAATACTGCCGGTCTGATTTCAGGAGCCCACGGAGAAAGCCAAGTTATTTGGAGATTAAAGACGACCCTACTTTTAGTAAGGGAAACATCAGTTTTCATTCCAGCGTCCTCCACACACGGCTGGACACTGTCCAACTGGTGCTCAGGGTGAGAAGGGTTGAACCTGCATGGGAACAGACTCCGGCTCCCAGGACAAGTTGATGAAAGTGTGTGTTATTCGTGGGAGCCAGTGCCAGAACCAAACAGTAAGCTGAAGGAGATTTGGGTCTTTCCAGCTTCTGATTGACGGTCTGGCTGTTCAGATGGAATGCCCATCAGATTAGGGTATAGCAGCAATGTGACACTCATGGTTGTGATGCTCACTTTTATCATGTCTGTCCTTGGTCTCTTTCGCCCCTGTTCACAGACAGGCCCCTCCACCCTCCTCGCCCTCAGCACTACTTGGTTCGTCGGCAGCAGTGCGTCTAGAATGTCTGAATGATGATCAGCGCCCTTGGAAGCTGATCCTTTGCAAGCTGCTCCCTTGTAAGGTTCTCTTCATTTTCCGATTGACGAGGCTTTTTCCACCCACCTGGGTGCCCCTTGGGAATTGGAGGGGGTGTTTGGTATGTAGTTTCCTTGTTCTGGGTTGTCTTTGGGTGTCAACAAGCTGAGTTCTGGGGTGTGCTAAAATTGAACGCAGCACGGGAGCCGGGGAGGGACGGAGGGAGGGGAAAAGCATGTGGGCGTGCCCTCCACGGATAAGGCATTGAAAAAATGGCTTAAAAGGGAGGTCACGCTTTACCAAGTTTTCCCCAGGGAAATTGTGCCGATGCATCCCGATAATTAGATCCACATTCCCCCCCATTTGGCCGTCAATATTTCGGAGCTGATGTTCCATCCAAACATTGCTGGCTATGTAACTCAGTTCCAATCCACTGAGAGCCCAGCACAGACTATAGGAATGGCATCAGTTCCCAACAAATTCAAAGATGTCACAGTTCGCAGGGAAGTGGGAACCCTGGACATGCTAGTACAGAGCTAGAGTGCAGATGGTTGGAGACTAAACTCTGAGGCAGTGTGTTCAGATGGTGCCTGGGAAAGCTATTGTCTTGGAAAGCAGTGGCTGAAGAGGGCTAGAGTGATCTCCTGGACTCATTTCGATCGCCTAAGGGGGTCGGAGAGGAATTTCCCAGATCTTTTTCCCAAATTGGCCTGGGTTTTTATGTCTGGTTTTTCGCCTCTCTCAGGAGATCACATGGTCGAGGGTGGGGTGGGGAGTCAATCTGTGTTGTGATGAGAAGGAATCGCAGTTGTGTGGGACATGCTGGACGGAGCAGACAGGAACCTATCCATCCGTCAATTCTCTATCAAGTCACGTTAATTCAACGACTTCAATGTGAAATCTGGAAATAAACGTGGATTCAAATTGGACAAACTTTTTGTGTTTTTCTCTGATTTGTGCGCGGGCTAGAATAAGGACCAGAAAAGTGAAGAGTTCTCTTCATCTTCAGTTTTAATTCCGAATTCTGATTTGATTAACTGAATTTCAATTCCCCAGCTGTCTTGGTGGGATTTGAACTTGTGTCTCTGGATTACTAGTCCAGTAATATGACCACGATGCCAGTCTATTGCCCTTAGACAGAGCTGCTGATTGGGTGAACTCTCTGAGCCACTTACCAGGTACGACCTGAACTGAATCCCCAGTCAGCTGCACAAACGTACATAAAGACTATCAGATCCATCGAGCTCGCCCCATCCAGTAGACAGTAGAACCTCACGCTCTCCCATCCCTCCTTACATATGAATGTAATCTCTTGGAATGGAAAGGACTCTCGCCAATTCAGGAAAATCCTCTGGGCAGCTGCTCTGTCAACACCCTGAGGCTCCAGGAGGACACATCATAATCTAACGTGGCCACTAACTCCATGTAACTCACAATGTCCTCTCAGGACCTTAGCCAGTTCCTCTTTTAAAGGTCTCTCTGTTACACGTGTTTGTTCCAGAGGGTGACGAGCCTGTGACAGGTGATGGAGTGGTACAGCACAGAAGACCATTCGGCCCATCGAGCCTGTGATAGATCTTGACTGGAGCCGCACACCCAGTCAGTCCCACCTGACCCAAAACGTGCCCAAATACAAACTGGTGGGAAGGAAAGAGACATACACTAAATACATGGAGAGCAGGGGACAGCAAGACAAGGGCAAATACAAAGATTAGAAGGAAGGTTAAAAAAAAAACAATGAGGGCAAAGGAAATGTGAAATTAAATTGTCAAGGAATATAAAACAAAAGAGTAAAACATTTTGCAGACACATAAATAAAACAACTGGAAGTGTCGATGGGAATTGGGCCATTTAACGATGGACAGGATAATATGCCAACAACTTATACTTATATTACATAGTACAGCATCTCAAGGTGCTTCACAGGATATAAAGCCACAAAAGGAGATATTAGGGCAACTTCATTCTCCTGTGCAGCGAAAACTGCCCGTGTACCAGAACCTTGTTCAGCCGGTTCAGTTGTGAGATTGAATGGAGGGACAGGAAGCTGCAGGTCATCCATGTGAGAGAAGAGAAGCAGCAACGAGTACTTTTGAAAATTCAGTTCAGAGGGGGGAAAAAATCCACATCAGTCCTTTCTCAAGTCTTGTCTGCAAACATCATGTCCATTGAAGACAACAGTTCACACACCCATGGGCTTTCACTCTGTTCTCAATGGTTTTTATTCTGCAAATTAACATGTCCACAGACACAGCAAAAAATAAGCATTACCCCAACTGATCTGTAAAAATATTTCAAAACTGCTTTTTGCTACACAAATTATACACTGTCCAGCATGACCTCATTTCAGCATCAGCAGAAACTCACTTCACCCTGGGTCTTCCTAGCTGCAGACTGAATCACCAGCTTCAGTTCCGCCTGATCCCTGATCCAGGTGAAAATGGAGACCAGTACGGGAAATGCACCCAAAAAAAACAGCACAGCAAAGGCGGAGCCATGGAAGAAACAGATTTCCAGGGTTTTCTAGCTCATGCACTCGGTAAAGACGCTGTGACACTGAACCATGCAAAGCCTGAAAAACCACTGGGTCTGTATGGGATAGCTAACGTGGTCTGGGGCAGCATTGTACAGCTGCAAAGAGGGAGGAGTGAAGGACAGGCGAGGACAGCATTGGGCTTGACTATCGAGGGGCCGAGTGGCCTACTCTTGCTCCAAATTCTGACATTTGTATAAGACAAGTCCTCTTAAACTAAAAAAAAAAGAGTTTACATCGAATTACATTTTGTTGCTCGCATATAATTGTTTGCTTTATTAAAGCGGTTTTTCCTGTCTTCTCGTTTTGTAAGATTTTTAAGACCTTTAGGTGCTTACATGTTCCACATAGTCTGTCACCGCAATTTGGTACGGCTTGTGCCTTTCCGCTGCTCGTGACCAATAGGTCCTTTAGGTTTTTGCCTCTTTTGAAAGCTGATGTTATGCTATATTGGCTCAGTGAGTTAACATCCCCTTTTAACTTTTCAAAATGGTTTCTCACTACCCTATTTATCTCTTGAGTTGTTGCGCAGTATGTTGTAACAAGTGGTAGTCTTGTAGTTGGCCTATCCCGTGGCTGTGGGTTCTCCATCTCTCTCAGGAAATTGGACTTGATATGTCTGAGGAATCTCTTTGTGTACCCCCTCCGTCTCAGTGCGGTGAAAAGGGTGGTGACCGCTTTGTTGAAATCGTCCAGTTTTGTGGATATGCGGTGGAACCGCATGAGTTGTGACTTCACCAGTCCCCTAAAGGTGTGACTGGGATGATGGCTTTTAGTGTGCAGGAGTGTATGTGTGTCAGTTACTTTGAAGAATACCTTTGTTGCTAATGACGTTTCGCTGTTCACTGCAGCTTCATCAGGGGAAAATGGATGATTCATTGCAGAATCTGTTGAATAAAGGTGAGTGAGCTGCCTGTTGAATGTGATTGGTGGGAAAAGTCTCCTTATCCTGAAACAATTGGGCTTTTTTTAAAAGTTTAATTGACCCAATGGGAAATGTGGTATGTGCATTGAGCCCCTGTAAAAAAAACACCCTGGTTCCCACGGTAGCAGAGCCCCACCACGTGTTGGGTTTACCTTGTGCTCCACAACCTTCCAGCGTTCCGGCCGACTACATCTGCAGGAAGTGTACCCAGTTGCAGCTCCTCACAGACCGCATGGATCGGTTGAAGCGGCAACTGGATGCACTTAGGAGCATGCAGGTGGCAGAGAGCATCATAGACAGGAGTTTTAGAGAAGTGGTTACACCCAAGGTGCAGGCAGATAGATGGGTGACCGCTAGAAGGGGCAGGCAGTCAGTACAGGAATCCCCTGTGGCTATCCCCCTCTCTAACAAGTATACCATTTTGGATACTGTTGGGGGGCGATGGCCTATCAGAGGAAAACAGCAGCAGGCTGTTGTTCAGCAGGGAGGGACAAAGTGCAGAAGAGCAATAGTTATAGGGGACTCTATAGTCAGGGGCACAGATAGGCGCTTCTGTGGACGTGAAAGAGACTCCAGGATGGTATGTTGCCTCCCTGGTGCCAGGGTCAAGGATGTCTCTGAACGGCCAAGGGGCATTCTGAAGGGGGTGGGTGAACAGCCAGAGGTTGTGGTACACATCGGTACCAATGACATAGGCAGGAAGAGTGATGAGATCCTGCAGGGGGAGTTGAGGGAGTTAGGTAGTAAGTTAAAAAACAGGACCTCTAGGCTTGTAATCTCTGGATTACTCCCTGTGCCACGTGCCAGTGAGGCTAGAAATAGGAAGATAGTGCAGCTAAACACGTGGCTGAGCAGCTGGTGTAGAAGGGAGGGTTTCAGATATCTGGACCATTGGGCTCTCTTCAGGGACAGATGGGACCTGTACAAGAAGGATGGGTTGCATCTAAACTGGAAGGGCACTAATATCCTGGCTGCGAGGTTTGCTAGCGTCACTCGGGAGGGTTTAAACTAGTGTGGCAGGGGGGTGGGAACCAGAGAAGTAGGACAGCTAGTGAAATAAATGAGGAGGACATAGTAAATAAGGCCAGTAGGACTAAGAGGAAGAGCAGGCAGGGAGATGTTGCTGAGCACAGCGGGACTGGTGGTCTGAAGTGCATTTGTTTCAATGCGAGAAGAATAACAGGTAAGGCAGATGAACTTAGAGCTTGGATTAGTACTTGGAAATATGATGTTGCTATTACAGAGACTTGGTTGAGGGAAGGGCAGGATTGGCAGCTAAATGTTCCAGGATTTAGAAGATTCAGGCGGGATAGAGGGGGATGTAAAAGGGGTGGGGGAGTTGCATTACTGGTTAAGGAGAATATCACAGCTGTGCTGCGGGAGGACACCTCAGAGGGGTCATGCAGCGAGGCAATATGGGTGGAGCTCAGGAATATGAAGGGTACAGTCACGATGTTGAGGGTTTACTACAGGCCTCCCAACAGCCAGCGGGAGGTAGAGGAGCAGATATGTAGACAGATTTTGGAAAGATGTAAAGGTAACAGGGTTGTGGTGGTGGGTGATTTTAACTTCCCCTATATTGACTGGGACTCACTTAGAGCTAGGGGCTTGGATGGGGCAGACTTTGTGAGGAGCATCCAGGAGGGCTTCTTGAAACTGTATGTAGATCGTCCAACTGGGGATGGGGCCATTTTGGACCTGGTATTGGGGAATGAGCCTGGCCAGGTGGTCGAAGTTTCAGTGGGGGAGTATTTCGGGAACAGTGACCATAATTCCCTAAGTTTTAAGGTACTTGTGGATAAGGATAAGAGTAGTCCTCGGGTGAAGGTGCTAAATTGGGGGAAGGCTAATTATAACAATATTAGGCAGGAACTGAAGAATTTAGATTGGGGGCGGCTGTTTGAGGATAAATCAACATCTGACATGTGGGAGTCTTTCAAACGTCAGCTGATTAGAATCCAGGACCAGCATGTACCAGTGAGGAAGAAAGACAAGTTTGGCAAGTTTCGGGAAGCTTGGATGACACGGGATATTGTGAGCCTAGTCAAAAAGAAAAAGGAAGCATTTGTAAGGGCTGGAAGGCTAGGAACAGATGAAGCACTTGAGGAATATAAATACAGTAGGAAGGAACTTAAGCAAGGAGTTAGGAGGGCTAAAAGGGGTCATGAAAAGTCATTGGCAAACAGGATTAAGGAAAAGGGTCCAGGGAAAGGGTCGGCCCACTCAAGGACAGAGATGGGAATCTATGTGTGGAGCCAGAGAAAATGGGCGAGGTGCTAAATGAGTACTTTGCATCAGTATTCACCAAAGAGAAGGACTTGGTGGATGATGGGCCTAGGGAAGGGAGCGTAGATAGTCTCAGTCATCTCATTATCAAAAAGGAGGAGGTGTTGGGTGTCTTGCAAAGCATTAAGGTAGATAAGTCCCCAGGACCTGATGGGATCTACCCTAGAATACTGAGGGAGGCAAGGGAAGAAATTGTTAGGGCCTTGACAGAAATCTTTGCATCCTCATTGGCGACAGGTGAGGTCCCAGAGGACTGGAGAATAGCCAACGTTGTGCCTTTGTTTAAGAAGGGTGGCAAGGTTAATCCAGGAAATTATAGGCTGGTGAGCTTTACGTCAGTGGTAGGTAAACTATTAGAGAGGATTATTCAGGACAGGATATACTCCCATTTGGAAACAAAGGAACTTATAAGCGAGAGACAGCATGGTTTTGTGAAGAGGAGGTCGTGTTTCACTAATTTGATTGAGTTTTTTGAGGAAGTGACAAAGATGATTAATGAAGGAAGGGCAGTGGGTGTTATCTATATGGACTTTAGTAAAGCCTTTTGACAAGGTCCCTCATGGCAGACTGGTACAAAAGGTGAAGTCACACGGGATCAGAGGTGAGCTGGCAAGATGGATACAGAACTGGCTCGGTCCTGGAAGACAGAGGGTAACAGTGGAAGGGTGCTTTTCTGAATGGAGGGATGTGACTAGTGGTGTTCCGCAGGGATCAATGCTGGGACCTCTGCTGTTTGTAGTATATATAAATGATTTGGAGGAAAATGTAGCTGGTCTGATTAGTAAGTTTGCGGACGACACAAAGGTTGGTGGAGTTGCGGATAATGATGAGGATTGTCAGAGGATACAGCAGGACGTAGATCGGTTGGAGACTTGGGCGGAGAAATGGCAGATGGAGTTTAATCCAGACAAGTATGATGTAATGCATTTTGGAAGGTCTAATGCAGGTGGGAGGTATACAGTAAATGGCAGAACCCTTAGGAGTATTGACAGGCAGAGAGATCTGGGCGTACAGGTCCACAGGTCACTGAAAGTGGCAACGCAGGTGGATAAGGTAGTCAAGAAGGCATACGGCATGCTTGCCTTCATCGGTCGGGGCATAGAGTATAAAAATTGGGAAGTCATGTTGCAGCTGTACAGAACCTTAGTTAGGCCACACTTAGAATATTGCGTGCAATTCTGCTCGCCACACTACCAGAAGGACGTGGAGGCTTTGGAGAGGGTACAGAGGAGGTTTACCAGGATGTTGCCTGGTCTGGAGGGCATTAGCTATGAGGAGAGATTGGAAAAACTCGGATTGTTTTCACTGGAACGACGAAGGTGGAGGGTTGACATGATAGAGGTTTACAAAGTGATGAGCGGCATGGACAGAGTGGATAGTCAGAAGCTTTTTCCCAGGGTGGAAGAGTCAGTTACTAAGGGACATAGGTTTAAGGTGCGAGGAGCAAAGTTTAGAGGGGATGTGCGAGACAAGTTTTTTACACAGAGGGTGGTGAGTGCCTGGAACTTGCTGCCAGGGGAGGTGGTGGAAGCAGATACGATAGCGACGTTTAAGAGATATCTTGACAAATACATGAATAGGAAGGGAATAGAGGGATATGGGCCCCGGAAGTGCAGAAGGTGTTAGTTTAGGCAGGCATCAAGATCGGCGCAGGTTTGGAGGGCCGAATGGCCTGTTGCTGTGCTGTACTGTTCTTTGTTCTTTGTAACTTCTGCAAAAAAAAACCTAGTCCTGAAACAAAGGGGAACAATTAGGCTGCTTTTAAATTTAATTTTAATTGACCCACTGGGTTTGAAACAATTGCACCTTTTTTAAGTTTTTAAAGTTTAAATTTAAATGGTCCCATGGGAAGCCCGATCTGTGCATTTGTGGCCCTGCAAAATAACCTGTTTGCCATGGTAACAGAGCCCTACCCCATGCTGGGTCACCCCAAGTCCATCAAAAACAAACAAACAGTAAAATCACCCAGTCCTGGGACATTAATGGGTTGCTTTAGCTCCCCAGCGTCACTGTGTGGTAGGTCTTTGTAACAGCAATACATTTATATTCTAAATTTAAAATGCAGAAGTAAGGAGGGATTGAATGATAATTAATATTAACCTGCCTATCTAAGAGGGGGGATTTAATTATAATTATAATTAAAACTGACCTGCCTATCTAAGAGATCTGTAACCCTACACCCATTACACTCAGGTGTTAATTTAAAACTTTGGTTTATTTGTTACATAATTATTTGGGAATGGAATGGGAATTGGATGTATTCCTGGGGGTGAAGGGCCCGCAAGTTTGGTATTGGGGTGTGAGCTTAGGCACGACTGTTCCCCAGTAGAGACCCTGGCAGCACAGGCCAGATGGCCTTGAAAGTGCAGAATTTAATTTTCTTATGTCTTGTTTAATGGCACGCGCCATTTCTGTGTATCGACCAGCTGAACTTGGATTCTGTTGCCTGGAAGGCATTTATTTTTTGGCACTGCTTGGACAGTCACAACGGACGGCGTGTCACTTTAAAGTTAGGGTAGGGTGAACGGGCAGTAGGGGTAGGAAAGCCTCCCCTCTTGTGTTTATATAGTCATTTCTTGAGTTTAATTTCACTAGCAGCTGCCACTTTTATTCGGCTCACGCCTTAAGTTAGTGTCCATCCATGTCCGCTTGCCTTTCTAGCTCGGATTATCAGTGGGATTGCAATGAAAAATGGCACACGCCATTTCTGTGTATCGACCAGCTGAATTTGGATTCTTTTGCCTGTGAGGCATTTATTTTTTGGCACTGCTTGGACAGTCACAACGGACGGGGGGCTTTTAGGGTTAAGTTTAGGTTTGGAGGCGGGTTAGAGTTACAGCTAGGATTACGTGTTGGAGTTAGGTTTAGGGTTAAGTGTTGGAGTTGGGGCTGTGGTCGGGGCTTTAGGCTTTGGAGTTAAGCCTTAAGGTTGGGTCTGGATCTAGGGGCAAGAGTTACATTGATGTTATGGGGGGTTGGGCTAGGGTTGGGGCTGGGGTCGGGTCGTTGGTTTTGGGGTTAGATTTTAGGGTCCTGGCTGGGTCTGGGGCGGGGGTTACATGAGTGTTGTGGGGATTGGGGTTAGGGCTAGGGCTGGTGTTGGGGTCAGGGTTTTGGGCCTAAGGGCAGGGCCTTCGGTTTAGGTCTTTGGGTTCAGGGGTAGGGGGTATTAGGGCCTTGGGTTGTCGCGCAGTCTGTTATAACAAGTGGTAGTCTTGTAGTTGGCCTATCCCGTGGCTGTGGGTTCTCCATTTCCCTCAGGAAATTGGACTTGATATGTCTGAGGAATCTTTTTGTGTAGGGGTTTAACTTAACCACAACCTCCAGCTGTGAGAGCGCGATCAACTGAGCCACAGCTGACATTAAAATAAAGTGCAAAAATATTGGATGATTTGATGAAACTTGTGCTTCACATGAACAAAGAACAAAGAACAAAGAAAATTACAGCACAGGAACAGGCCCTTCGGCCCTCCAAGCCTGCGCCGATCCAGATCCTAAATCTAAACCTGTCGCCTATTTTCTAAGGGTCTGTATCTCTTTGCTTCATGCCCATTCATGTATCTGTCTAGATACATCTTAAAAGATGTTATCATGCCCGCGTCTAACACCTCCGCTGGCAATACGTTCCAGGCACCCACCACCCTCTGCCACTAACAGCAGGTTAATGTAAATCATGCACAAACCACTCATTGGGGGAAACCAGGACTTGGGGCTATCACTACAAGATAGTAACCAATAAATCCAATAAGGAATTCAAGAGAAACTCCTTTACCTGGGGAATGGTGAAAATGTAGAACTCATTATCATATTAGCAGTGGAAAAGAATAGAAAGCTATGCTGACAGGATTGGCTGAAGAAGGGTGATTGGATGAAGAAGGGTGGGAGGAGGCTCATGTGGAGCATAAATACTGGCATGGATTGTTTTTTTAAAATATCATTCATTGAGCATCACTGGCAAGGCCAGTATTTATTACCCATCCCGAAGTGCCCTCGAGAAGCTGGTGGCGAGCCAACTTCCTGAATACAGCTGAGAGGTTTGTGAGGCTAATTCAGAAGACATTGAAGAGTCAACCACATAACTTTGGTTCTGGAGTCACAGAGAGACCAGACTGAGTAAGAACGGTAGATTTTCTTATCGAAAGGGCATGAGTGAACCAGATGGTTTTTTTTGTGACAATCATAGTCACTATCGCTGATAATTCAAAATGTATTTAATTAACAGAATTTTGAACTCCCCTGTGGTTACGGTGGGATTTGAACTGACAATTTCCAATCATTAGTCCAGGCATTCTGGGTTACTTTCAGCAGTAGGCTACCATACCCATACTCTGACCAAATGGCCTGTTTACGTGCAGCAAATTCTATGGAAAAATCACAATCAGAATTCAAACTGTGTTAAAATACCGCTACGTAGAATGTTTGGACTGAGATACAATGATGAACAGTCACTTATGCAGTTTCTATATATCGTGTAGGTATGTCGTAAAACTACGGATACATGCCGGAGCCTTACTGAATGCATCATTTATCTGGGAGGTGGTTTCCATCGATTAATGTTCCAGAATAAACTATTCCGTGCTGAGGGGATAATCATGTTTCTTAGTATCACACAGACTGGCTAAAGAGAGCAGTGAAGCTCCTCGCAGGTTTTGCAGAACACCAGAGCTTTGCGTATCGTTCATGGTCGAGGATGGAGAATGTAGCCTCACACCCACAGCACATGTAAGATCAGGCTGGTTGGGTAAAACCTGCAGAGTTCAGTTGCGAGTAACTGTAATACTTTCTTCCGTTCCTTTCCACCCAGCTTCCCTGTGGCTCTGCGAAAATGTACTGAGGTCGCAAAACCCGTGCGAAATGCCTCAGCTGCAGAAACCCACAGGCAACGCCAGCTAACTGGATGATACATGGATGATAGTAGAATGAAGGGTATGCAGGTAGTTTGATCTTAGAGTAGGTTAAAGGGTCGGCACAACATCGTGGGCCGAAGGGCCTGTACTGTGCTGTACTGTTCTATGTTCTAACTGTTAGCATGTCACAAGAGGATAACACTGAGGACTGTTGGGGATTCAGCATCTGGTGGCTAAATTGGTCTCCACTTTAACAGATGAGGCTTTGAAAGGAAAAAGCAATTTTGAGATTGTTTTCAATGAATGCCGTAAAGAGCACAGTAAGGCTCCTTTCTGTTGTTAGTTCCCTGCATTTTATTTGTGACCGTTGTCGGGGATGTGCCCAGATGTAACGGCAGTTTTCCCACCATTGAGAAAATGGCACCTGATTAGTCAGATATCTTACTTGATTTTGGAGCTGAAGGCACTTGTCAAACACACTCACAAGAATACAGGACATGACCAATTCTTCCTGATGGTACCGAGCCTCTCACATTGACTGCCCATATTGCGGTGGGACCATTGCCCACTTTAGCGAATGGAGACAGATATGAAAGCTTTGTGGTTCAAGTGCGACCTCTGTAATCTCGTCCAGCCCCACAACTCTCCAAGATAACCTTGATCCTCCAACTTTTGCTATTACATCTTAAATAATAGCTTCCAACATTTTCCCTAAGACAGATGTTAAGCTAACTGGCCTGTAGTTTCCTGCTTTCTGTCTCCCTCCTTGCAACCCAGGCAATGGTGAAAGAGGAGGTATTCAGACACTGGAGTGGTTTAAAATTGATAAAGAAGATATATTATATAGGCTGTCTGTACTGAAAGTGGATAAAACACCAGGACCGGATGAGATGCATCCATGGATACTGAGGGATGTGAGGGTGGAAATTGCAGAGGCACTGGCCATAATGTTTCACTTTTCCTTCGATTTGGGGGTGGTGCCAGAGGACTGGAGAATTGTTCAAAAAAGGGTGTAAAGATAAGCCCAGCAACTACAGGCTAGTCAGGTGGGGAAATTGCTAAAAAGAATAATTACTAGTCACTTGGACAAATGTGGGTTAATTAAGGAAAGTCAGCATGGACCGGGAAAATCATGTTTAACTAACTTGCTGAAGTTTTTTGAGGAGGTAACAGAGAGGGTTGATGAGGGCAATGCTGTTGATGTGGTGTACATGGATTACAAAAGGCGTTTGATACAGTGCCACACAACAGACTTGTGAGCAAACTTGTAGTTCATTGAATAAAAGGGACGGTAGCAACATGGATACGAAATCGGCTGAGTGACAGGAAACAGAGAGTTGTGGTTGATGGATGATTTTAGGCTGGAGGAAGGTTTGTGACGGAGTTTCCCAGGGGTCAATGTTGGGAGCCTTGCTTTTCCTGATATATATTAATGACCGAGACCCTGGTGTACAGGGCACAATTTCAAAGTCTGCAGATGATACGAAACTTGGAAGCATTGTGAACTGTGAGGAGGATAGTGTAGAACTTCAAAAGGACATGGGCAGGTTGGTGGAATGGGAAGATGAAGTTCAATGCAGAGAAATGTGAAGTGATTAATTTTGGGAGGAAAGACATGGAGAGACAACATAAAACAAAGGGTACAATTCTAAAGAGGCTGCAGGAGCAGAGGGACCTGCATGCATATGCGCATAAGTCATTGAAGGTAGCGGGACAGGTTGAGAGTGCGATTAATAAAGCATACAGTATCCTGGGCTTTATTAATAGGGGCAGAGAGTACAAGAGCAAGGAGGTTATGTTGAACTTGTATAAGACACTAGTTAGTCCTCAGCTGGAGTGCTGCGTCCTGTTCTGGGCACCGCACTTTAGGGTATATGTGAGGGCATTGGAGAGAGTACAGTGAGTGGTTCAGGTCTGGAACGCACTGCCTGGGAACGTGGTGGAGACAGGTTCAACTGACGCATACAAAACGGAATCAGACAGTTATATGAAAAGGAAGAATGTGCAGGGTTACCGGGAGAAGGCGGGGGAATGGAACTGAGCGAATTGCTCTTTCGGAGAGACCGTGCAGACACGATGGGCTGTGTGACCTCCTTCTGCACTGTAACAATTCTGTGATTCTGTGGGTTTTCAAAGATCTGGGATATGATACCACATAATAGACTCATGAATCAGGTCAGAGAATGAGGAGTCAGGGGACAAGTAGCAGAATAATTAGTTAGCCATTTGCAAGACAGACTGTCGGGGTAAAGGGTTGTAATTTGGAACGGCAGAAGGTGGGAAGTGATGTTCCACAAGAATCAGTGCTGTTCATAACGTATATGAATGCAGTTTACACCAAACAGGGAGGGAGGGAGGGGTGTCAACATCGTGCAAGACTGCGACACGGTGCAAGAAGCTATGAACAAACCTTCAGAATGGGCATATAATAGGCAAAAGAATTTCAACATGGTTTATATTTTGGCAACAGCATCATATGAATGTGTTAAGCATCGGCAATCTGGCTTATCAAAGAGTTTAGTTTAGTTTAGTTTAGTTTAGAGATACAGCACTGAAACAGGCCCTTCGGCCCACCGAACTAGTGCCGACCATCAACCACCCATTTATATTAATCCTACATCCCTACCACATCCCCACCTGTCCCTATATTCCCCTACCTATACTAGGGGCAATTTACAATGGCCAATTCACCTATCAACCTGCAAGTCTTTGGCATGTGGGAGGAAACCGGAGCACCTGGAGGAAACCCACGCAGACACAGGGAGAACTTGCAAACTCCACACAGGCAGTACCCAGAATTGAACCCGGGTGGCTGGAGCTGTGAGGCTGCGGTGCTAACCACTGTGTTTCCCATGATAATTCCCATTCTCTAATGAAATATTTCACAAACAAAAAAATGATTCATGAGCAACTCGGACTGCAGTTCCAAAGAATAAAATTGAAGTTGTCAGCTTTGAACACACCCCAAACTTAACTGGCATTGGAAAACTAACGGATCCCAGAGACAGGTCAAAATCAGTGGATTACAGAGACTGGGAAAATGTTAGTGCATTCTGAAATATCAAGTTATTGTAATCCAAGGAAACTCACAGGGTTTTGTAACACTCAGTTTGATCAAGGTGAGACTTGTTTAACTGGACGGGTCAAACCGTGACATCACAGAGCAAGTCTGACCCTCACACTGTCCATCACAGTGAGATCAGACATCGCAATCGGTTTGTAAACTGAGTTAATTTGAGGCAGGAGGCTGTACGAGCAGTTTTAGTGAAGGAAAGGGAGCTGCACTGACTGCAACTAACTGGCTGATCTGTCTCGGAGTGAATGTGGTCGGGGAGAAGATCTGAGCAGTTTTGTGATGGAGAAGACAGCGAGCTGAGAGAGGGAGGGAGGAAGAAAACCTTCACAAGATGGTGCGACTGACAGAGCAAATAGGTACGTTATCAATCCCTTCCATTCTTTGGAGCTGTAGGTAACATGGTCTGTAGGTAGTCATGTCTTCCAGGGGGTGAGGGAAGGGAGTGGGTGTGGTAAACAGATCATGGAAATATTGCTCGAGTTCCGTTCCGAAAAAGTTTAGATCTTATTTAAAACTGTAAAAAATCTGGAGCTCAGTCTGGGCCTCAGTCAATGATACTGAAGGAATCGGTTAGAAACACTTGTCCCAAGCATTTCTGCTGTCCTCTGACCTCATCAATCCCTCGCTCCATGCCAAGGCCCTCCTCCCAGGTCAGATGCCTCAGGTACTGCCCTCTAAAAGCCTCTCATTGTGTCAGACAAGCTCCTGGTGCCAGTGACCCTGGATCACCTGATGGCATTGCAGCCATTCTGGAGCTTCACTGTGATTCTGGAGAAGGAATCAACTGATTGACTCCAGAATCTTTAATACTCAGCTAACATCAGAATCTGTGGCCAGGAACATCACCAGAAAAGAGACACGTCCATAAGTAATGGTGCACTCTGAATCTGCATTCAGCATTTCCAGGTTAAATGGTTTAACTAGCAGTGGAATTAGAAAATGCCTAGAGATGTCTCGTTACAATCCAGTGATTCTGATCTGTTTTTTGCTTCTTCTTCCAGACATACATGGTTGGTGTCAGGATGAGCAAGAGGAAATTTCCATCAAATTACCCACAGACTAAAGGATGAGTAACAAAAGCACAAAGAACAAGTGCATCACGACACACAACAAGCAGCACATCCTGCCCCAAACCAACTCAAAATACTACAAAGGAGGGAGCCGTGTCCCTGAAATTCTCCTCACCCCATCCCTCTGTGTCCCATCCATTTCTCAGTGCCAACTCCACATCTGTTCATTTGTTGGTTTAATTTGACGGCCAACAACAACCCAGCCACTGGTCCATCTAGACACTCCTCCGATGGCTGGAGATGGTGTGAAACTGACTCACTCTCCCTTCTGGTTTATTTCCTAACTCAACCAGGTCTATCATCCCCATCAGCTCCTCCTAGATTTACTTCGACATCTATTTTTATTGTTGTTTATGTTTATGTTTATGTTTAAAGATCCAGCACTGAAACAGGCCCTTCGGCCCACCGAGTCTGTGCCGACCATCAACCACCCATTTATACTAATCCTACACTAATCCCTATTCCTACCACATCCCCACCTGTCCCTATATTTCCCTACTACCTACCTATACTAGGGGCAATTTATAATGGCCAATTTACCTACCAACCTGCAAGTCTTTTGGCTTGTGGGAGGAAACCGGAGCACCCGGAGGAAACCCACGCAGACACAGGGAGAACTTGCAAACTCCACACAGGCAGTACCCAGAAGTGAACCCGGGTCGCTGGAGCTGTGAGGCTGCGGTGCTAACCACTGCGCCACTGTGCCGCCCAAATTGGGAAATTTGCCCCACACCCTCTTCCCCATCTTAGCCCCCAGGCTGGACCTTCACGTCCGGCCCTCATGTCCCCGCATCGGCATCAAGCAGTAACCCTGCTCCAACTCCAGGCTCAGTTTGATATTGCTCAGGACTAACTGCACTGGCACTGGCTAGGACCCAGTCCGTACAGTCAGCTCTGACCAATATCGGCTGGAGCTCCACCTTGGGACTGAAGTTGAAGGTCTCGAGGGGGAACGCTCTGGTTGTTGCCTCGATTGTGTCGAGTGGGACCGGCTGGTTCAGGCCACTCGCCTGCCAGTTGCTGCCATCCCCTCCGCACAATCGGGTGAGGCCCCGGTACCAACTTGTACCGAGACCTCCCAGAATTTGAGGAAGAGTCCTCCCCTGGCGCCAGCCAGCTCTGAGGAGTCCGTGCCGACTGGTGCCAGTATAAGGCTGGTTCCCCCAAGCCCCACCAGCTAGTGTTGGTGGTCCTTCACCAGAGCCATCCTCTGGTGACACCAACCCAGCCCTGGGACATTGGTCTCCAGTTGGCGGCAGCTTATCTGGGGTCACCACCCTTGGGGGACTCAACCCCACTCAGGGTCACCTAGGTTGGGGGTGATTGCCACTTTGGTGAGAGCAGTCGCAGGTCTCTGTTCACTTTTTATCGATCTGTGTCTGCCTCCTCACCTCTGTGGACTCACCTTCAGCCACTCCCTGCAATTCTTAAGGGGTATCTAGGTTCCAAGGGCTCTCTCACGCAGGGAGGGTATCTGTGCCTCACTGGCACCTCCCCCGAGTGGCAGGGGAACATGTGTCGAGGGTTTATCTCCATCGGCCCTCGTGTTCATGAGCTCGTAGCTAATCCAGCCGCCCTCGACTCTGTTCCCCGAGATTTACTATTATCAACCTTCCCTGTCGGTTGAGCCCTTGGAAGCTTCCTGGAGGCATCCTGCCTCGGAAGCCCAGTTGGGAGCCTGAGTCAGACCACGACCTCCAGTCGTTTAGGCTTTCATGTATTTAACACGAGGGTGACCTTGAGTCTGAAACTGTGGCTTCCGGAAGTCCTTTCACTTGGGGGTTTGAGTCCATGCTTGGGGTTTTGCAAAAAGCCACAAGCATCGACCTTTGCTGGATTGTTTTTCCCTTGATAAGCGTCCTCCGGTTAAGGCCAGGTTAGACAGTATCCATAGGACCTCCAGCACCCTGCTTCACACCTTGCAGTTTACTGGTATCTGGTCAACTGTAGTCGTGAAGGTATCAGAAGGAAAGTTATCGCCTGGTTCCACCCACAAGTGGGATCTGGCGCAGCTTCCTGCAGGGTTTGGCACATCTCCCCCAATTCCCTACCACCATATCCACTGGGGAGGCGGCCTCACCGGCAGGTGAGTGGATACGGAGTGCGGACCACCTACACAGAACAGCGACTGCAGCAGCTGGCTGTGTGGATGCCCTCATTGTCGGAGCAGAGTCTATCGCCCAGTGGATCTTGCATCACCGATTAGTATGGCCAAGCACCTTGGGCTTTCTTCAGGTACTGCAGATGCCCCTTGGTGCCGAGGCCGCCTTTGGTGAGCAAGTGGAGGAGCTGCTGCGGCAGAACCTTCAGGCATTCCCCAATTGGCATTTAAGATGTGGACACTGCTCACTCTAGAACTTAGTCTGTAGGCCCCTTCCATCAACCCACCAATACACTCACAGTCACCAATCCACTCACCTCCAACAGCCTTTCCCAGGCTGTATCCGGAACGGAATGTCCTTTGTACCATGCTAGCTCCCTGCATTGCAGATTCGGACCTGGAATTCAGGCAGCTCGCAACACTTCATCTTTGATACCCTGTCCGGCTGCACCCCCCCAAGCAGTGATCCTGCCTTTGCCAGTTGGAAGGGGGGGATCACTCTTGGGTTAAAGAGACCAGAAGTAGTGAGTATCCTCTGAATTGGCAACTTGAGCCTCCATGTTTCTCACAATGTGGTTTGCTTTGATGCTCAGAGGAACCATCTACCAGTGGCCATTCTGGCAGGTGACACCATGGTCTTTTAGTATTGGGACTGAGAGTCAGGGATAGTTCTCCAGAAGAGAACTGTTGGGGAGATTTCTCCAGGTGAAATTTCTGGATAACTATCCCCACTGCCAGTAATGTTTCCACAGCTCGCCTTTGTCACAGCATCTGAACTCGAGCTGATGCTCTTGGGGAACACTGTTTTCTCCAGGTTCTTCAGCTAATGCTTTGACAAATGGGTGATGTTGGGGGAGGTCACATTCAGGATGAATGGGCTTCCAGGCCAGTGGGCGTGCTTGAGCTCACTTGGCATTTCAACAGGCTCGGTCAGGGTGTGAACGGTATATTAGGACAGTGTGCACTTTCAGACTCGGGACGGCGGGGTAAGTCAGTGTGTCTGCAGACAGACAATATGACAGTCGTCCGGTATGTCAACAGGGTGGGACTCCCCCCTGGGTCCCTCTGTCAAGGAGATACGTTGCTTCCCATTGGTGCTTGTAGGACGGGGTGACACTTTTGCTGCCACATTTGGCCGGGGTGAACAACACAACAGTCAACACACTCAGCTGCTGTGTAGTTCACCTTCCGAGTGGATGATCCACACTGAGGTGGTCCAGAATATCTTCAGGACTTGGCGGGGTGGGGGGGGTTTACCAGATCGATCGACTTGCTCGTATCACCGGACAATCCCCAATCTGCTGGGGGACCTCAAGCAGTCATGGTGGAGGCTGGACTGTCTGTGGTTCTTTGGTTTCGAGATTCTGTTGCTCAGGGTAGCCTGATCTCCAGGATGCTCGGGAAATTTACAGCAGATGGTGGTTCTGGTTAACCCTTCATTGACCTCACAAACCGTCCTCCTTCTACATCCTGGTGTTGAATACTGCCGGTCTGATTTCAGGAGCCCACGGAGAAAGCCAAGTTATTTGGAGATTAAAGACGACCCTACTTTTAGTAAGGGAAACATCAGTTTTCATTCCAGCGTCCACCACACACGGCTGGACACTGTCCAACTGGTGCTCAGGGTGAGAAGGGTTGAACCTGCATGGGAACAGACTCCGGCTCCCAGGACAAGTTGATGAAAGTGTGTGTTATTCGTGGGAGCCAGCGCCAGAACCAAACAGTAAGCTGAAGGAGATTTGGGTCTTTCCAGCTTCTGATTGACGGTCTGGCTGTTCAGATGGAATGCCCATCAGATTAGGGTATAGCAGCAATGTGACACTCATGGTTGTGATGCTCACTTTTATCATGTCTGTCCTTGGTCTCTTTCGCCCCTGTTCACAGACAGGCCCCTCCACCCTCCTCGCCCTCAGCACTACTTGGTTCGTCGGCAGCAGTGCGTCTAGAATGTCTGAATGATGATCAGCGCCCTTGGAAGCTGATCCTTTGCAAGCTGCTCCCTTGTAAGGTTCTCTTCATTTTCCGATTGACGAGGCTTTTTCCACCCACCTGGGTGCCCCTTGGGAATTGGAGGGGGTGTTTGGTATGTAGTTTCCTTGTTCTGGGTTGTCTTTGGGTGTCAACAAGCTGAGTTCTGGGGTGTGCTAAAATTGAACGCAGCACGGGAGCCGGGGAGGGACGGAGGGAGGGGAAAAGCATGTGGGCGTGCCCTCCACGGATAAGGCATTGAAAAAATGGCTTAAAAGGGAGGTCACGCTTTACCAAGTTTTCCCCAGGGAAATTGTGCCGATGCATCCCGATAATTAGATCCACATTCCCCCCCATTTGGCCGTCAATATTTCGGAGCTGATGTTCCATCCAAACATTGCTGGCTATGTAACTCAGTTCCAATCCACTGAGAGCCCAGCACAGACTATAGGAATGGCATCAGTTCCCAACAAATTCAAAGATGTCACAGTTAGCAGGGAAGTGGGAACCCTGGACATGCTAGTACAGAGCTAGAGTGCAGATGGTTGGAGACTAAACTCTGAGGCAGTGTGTTCAGATGGTGCCTGGGAAAGCTATTGTCTTGGAAAGCAGTGGCTGAAGAGGGCTAGAGTGATCTCCTGGACTCATTTCGATCGCCTAAGGGGGTCGGAGAGGAATTTCCCAGATCTTTTTCCCAAATTGGCCTGGGTTTTTATGTCTGGTTTTTCGCCTCTCTCAGGAGATCACATGGTCGAGGGTGGGGTGGGGAGTCAATCTGTGTTGTGATGAGAAGGAATCGCAGTTGTGTGGGACATGCTGGACGGAGCAGACAGGAACCTATCCATCCGTCAATTCTCTATCAAGTCACGTTAATTCAACGACTTCAATGTGAAATCTGGAAATAAACGTGGATTCAAATTGGACAAACTTTTTGTGTTTTTCTCTGATTTGTGCGCGGGCTAGAATAAGGACCAGAAAAGTGAAGAGTTCTCTTCATCTTCAGTTTTAATTCCGAATTCTGATTTGATTAACTGAATTTCAATTCCCCAGCTGTCTTGGTGGGATTTGAACTTGTGTCTCTGGATTACTAGTCCAGTAATATGACCACGATGCCAGTCTATTGCCCTTAGACAGAGCTGCTGATTGGGTGAACTCTCTGAGCCACTTACCAGGTACGACCTGAACTGAATCCCCAGTCAGCTGCACAAACGTACATAAAGACTATCAGATCCATCGAGCTCGCCCCATCCAGTAGACAGTAGAACCTCACGCTCTCCCATCCCTCCTTACATATGAATGTAATCTCTTGGAATGGAAAGGACTCTCGCCAATTCAGGAAAATCCTCTGGGCAGCTGCTCTGTCAACACCCTGAGGCTCCAGGAGGACACATCATAATCTAACGTGGCCACTAACTCCATGTAACTCACAATGTCCTCTCAGGACCTTAGCCAGTTCCTCTTTTAAAGGTCTCTCTGTTACACGTGTTTGTTCCAGAGGGTGACGAGCCTGTGACAGGTGATGGAGTGGTACAGCACAGAAGACCATTCGGCCCATCGAGCCTGTGATAGATCTTGACTGGAGCCGCACACCCAGTCAGTCCCACCTGACCCAAAACGTGCCCAAATACAAACTGGTGGGAAGGAAAGAGACATACACTAAATACATGGAGAGCAGGGGACAGCAAGACAAGGGCAAATACAAAGATTAGAAGGAAGGTTAAAAAAAAAACAATGAGGGCAAAGGAAATGTGAAATTAAATTGTCAAGGAATATAAAACAAAAGAGTAAAACATTTTACAGACACATAAATAAAACAACTGGAAGTGTCGATGGGAATTGGGCCATTTAACGATGGACAGGATAATATGCCAATAACTTATACTTATATTACATAGTACAGCATCTCAAGGTGCTTCACAGGATATAAAGCCACAAAAGGAGATATTAGGGCAACTTCATTCTCCTGTGCAGCGAAAACTGCCCGTGTACCAGAACCTTGTTCAGCCGGTTCAGTTGTGAGATTGAATGGAGGGACAGGAAGCTGCAGGTCATCCATGTGAGAGAAGAGAAGCAGCAACGAGTACTTTTGAAAATTCAGTTCAGAGGGGGGAAAAAATCCACATCAGTCCTTTCTCAAGTCTTGTCTGCAAACATCATGTCCATTGAAGACAACAGTTCACACACCCATGGGCTTTCACTCTGTTCTCAATGGTTTTTATTCTGCAAATTAACATGTCCACAGACACAGCAAAAAATAAGCATTACCCCAACTGATCTGTAAAAATATTTCAAAACTGCTTTTTGCTACACAAATTATACACTGTCCAGCATGACCTCATTTCAGCATCAGCAGAAACTCACTTCACCCTGGGTCTTCCTAGCTGCAGACTGAATCACCAGCTTCAGTTCCGCCTGATCCCTGATCCAGGTGAAAATGGAGACCAGTACGGGAAATGCACCCAAAAAAAACAGCACAGCAAAGGCGGAGCCATGGAAGAAACAGATTTCCAGGGTTTTCTAGCTCATGCACTCGGTAAAGACGCTGTGACACTGAACCATGCAAAGCCTGAAAAACCACTGGGTCTGTATGGGATAGCTAACGTGGTCTGGGGCAGCATTGTACAGCTGCAAAGAGGGAGGAGTGAAGGACAGGCGAGGACAGCATTGGGCTTGACTATCGAGGGGCCGAGTGGCCTACTCTTGCTCCAAATTCTGATTTTTGTATAAGACAAGTCCTCTTAAACTAAAAAAAAAAGAGTTTACATCGAATTGCATAGACTACATTTTGTTGCTCGCATATAATTGTTTGCTTTATTAAAGCGGTTTTTCCTGTCTTCTCGTTTTGTAAGATTTTTAAGACCTTTAGGTGTTTACATGTTCCACATAGTCTGTCACCGCAATTTGGTACGGCTTGTGCCTTTCCGCTGCTCGTGACCAATAGGTCTTTTAGGTTTTTGCCTCTTTTGAAAGCTGATGTTATGCTATATTGGCTCAGTGAGTTAACATCCCCTTTTAACTTTTCAAAATGGTTTCTCACTACCCTATTTATCTCTTGAGTTGTTGCGCAGTATGTTGTAACAAGTGGTAGTCTTGTAGTTGGCCTATCCCGTGGCTGTGGGTTCTCCATCTCTCTCAGGAAATTGGACTTGATATGTCTGAGGAATCTCTTTGTGTACCCCCTCCGTCTCAGTGCGGTGAAAAGGGTGGTGACCGCTTTGTTGAAATCGTCCAGTTTTGTGGATATGCGGTGGAACCGCATGAGTTGTGACTTCACCAGTCCCCTAAAGGTGTGCCTGGGATGATGGCTTTTAGTGTGCAGGAGTGTATGTGTGTCAGTTACTTTGAAGAATACCTTTGTTGCTAATGACGTTTCGCTGTTCACTGCAGCTTCATCAGGGGAAAATGGATGATTCATTGCAGAATCTGTTGAATAAAGGTGAGTGAGCTGCCTGTTGAATGTGATTGGTGGGAAAAGTCTCCTTATCCTGAAACAATTGGGCTGTTTTTTAAAAGTTTAATTGACCCAATGGGAAATGTGGTCTGTGCATTGAGCCCCTGTAAAAAATACACCCTGGTTCCCACGGTAGCAGAGCCCCACCACGTGTTGGGTTTACCTTGTGCTCCACAACCTTCCAGCGTTCCGGCCGACTACATCTGCAGGAAGTGTACCCAGTTGCAGCTCCTCACAGACCGCATGGATCGGTTGAAGCGGCAACTGGATGCACTTAGGAGCATGCAGGTGGCAGAGAGCATCATAGACAGGAGTTTTAGAGAAGTGGTTACACCCAAGGTGCAGGCAGATAGATGGGTGACCGCTAGAAGGGGCAGGCAGTCAGTACAGGAATCCCCTGTGGCTATCCCCCTCTCTAACAAGTATACCATTTTGGATACTGTTGGGGGGCGATGGCCTATCAGAGGAAAACAGCAGCAGGCTGTTGTTCAGCAGGGAGGGACAAAGTGCAGAAGAGCAATAGTTATAGGGGACTCTATAGTCAGGCGCTTCTGTGGACGTGAAAGAGACTCCAGGATGGTATGTTGCCTCCCTGGTGCCAGGGTCAAGGATGTCTCTGAACGGCCAAGGGGCATTCTGAAGGGGGTGGGTGAACAGCCAGAGGTTGTGGTACACATCGGTACCAATGACATAGGCAGGAAGAGTGATGAGATCCTGCAGGGGGAGTTGAGGGAGTTAGGTAGTAAGTTAAAAAACAGGACCTCTAGGCTTGTAATCTCTGGATTACTCCCTGTGCCACGTGCCAGTGAGGCTAGAAATAGGAAGATAGTGCAGCTAAACACGTGGCTGAGCAGCTGGTGTAGAAGGGAGGGTTTCAGATATCTGGACCATTGGGCTCTCTTCAGGGACAGATGGGACCTGTACAAGAAGGACGGGTTGCATCTAAACTGGAAGGGCACTAATATCCTGGCTGCGAGGTTTGCTAGCGTCACTCGGGAGGGTTTAAACTAGTGTGGCAGGGGGGTGGGAACCAGAGAAGTAGGACAGCTAGTGAAATAAATGAGGAGGACATAGTAAATAAGGCCAGTAGGACTAAGAGGAAGAGCAGGCAGGGAGATGTTGCTGAGCACAGCGGGACTGGTGGTCTGAAGTGCATTTGTTTCAATGCGAGAAGAATAACAGGTAAGGCAGATGAACTTAGAGCTTGGATTAGTACTTGGAAATATGATGTTGCTATTACAGAGACTTGGTTGAGGGAAGGGCAGGATTGGCAGCTAAATGTTCCAGGATTTAGAAGATTCAGGCGGGATAGAGGGGGATGTAAAAGGGGTGGGGGAGTTGCATTACTGGTTAAGGAGAATATCACAGCTGTGCTGCGGGAGGACACCTCAGAGGGGTCATGCAGCGAGGCAATATGGGTGGAGCTCAGGAATATGAAGGGTACAGTCACGATGTTGAGGGTTTACTACAGGCCTCCCAACAGCCAGCGGGAGGTAGAGGAGCAGATATGTAGACAGATTTTGGAAAGATGTAAAGGTAACAGGGTTGTGGTGGTGGGTGATTTTAACTTCCCCTATATTGACTGGGACTCACTTAGAGCTAGGGGCTTGGATGGGGCAGACTTTGTGAGGAGCATCCAGGAGGGCTTCTTGAAACTGTATGTAGATCGTCCAACTGGGGATGGGGCCATTTTGGACCTGGTATTGGGGAATGAGCCTGGCCAGGTGGTCGAAGTTTCAGTGGGGGAGTATTTCGGGAACAGTGACCATAATTCCCTAAGTTTTAAGGTACTTGTGGATAAGGATAAGAGTAGTCCTCGGGTGAAGGTGCTAAATTGGGGGAAGGCTAATTATAACAATATTAGGCAGGAACTGAAGAATTTAGATTGGGGGCGGCTGTTTGAGGATAAATCAACATCTGACATGTGGGAGTCTTTCAAACGTCAGCTGATTAGAATCCAGGACCAGCATGTACCAGTGAGGAAGAAAGACAAGTTTGGCAAGTTTCGGGAAGCTTGGATGACACGGGATATTGTGAGCCTAGTCAAAAAGAAAAAGGAAGCATTTGTAAGGGCTGGAAGGCTAGGAACAGATGAAGCACTTGAGGAATATAAATACAGTAGGAAGGAACTTAAGCAAGGAGTTAGGAGGGCTAAAAGGGGTCATGAAAAGTCATTGGCAAACAGGATTAAGGAAAAGGGTCCAGGGAAAGGGTCGGCCCACTCAAGGACAGAGATGGGAATCTATGTGTGGAGCCAGAGAAAATGGGCGAGGTGCTAAATGAGTACTTTGCATCAGTATTCACCAAAGAGAAGGACTTGGTGGATGATGGGCCTAGGGAAGGGAGCGTAGATAGTCTCAGTCATCTCATTATCAAAAAGGAGGAGGTGTTGGGTGTCTTGCAAAGCATTAAGGTAGATAAGTCCCCAGGACCTGATGGGATCTACCCTAGAATACTGAGGGAGGCAAGGGAAGAAATTGTTAGGGCCTTGACAGAAATCTTTGCATCCTCATTGGCGACAGGTGAGGTCCCAGAGGACTGGAGAATAGCCAACGTTGTGCCTTTGTTTAAGAAGGGTGGCAAGGTTAATCCAGGAAATTATAGGCTGGTGAGCTTTACGTCAGTGGTAGGTAAACTATTAGAGAGGATTATTCAGGACAGGATATACTCCCATTTGGAAACAAAGGAACTTATAAGCGAGAGACAGCATGGTTTTGTGAAGAGGAGGTCGTGTTTCACTAATTTGATTGAGTTTTTTGAGGAAGTGACAAAGATGATTAATGAAGGAAGGGCAGTGGGTGTTATCTATATGGACTTTAGTAAAGCCTTTTGACAAGGTCCCTCATGGCAGACTGGTACAAAAGGTGAAGTCACACGGGATCAGAGGTGAGCTGGCAAGATGGATACAGAACTGGCTCGGTCCTGGAAGACAGAGGGTAACAGTGGAAGGGTGCTTTTCTGAATGGAGGGATGTGACTAGTGGTGTTCCGCAGGGATCAATGCTGGGACCTCTGCTGTTTGTAGTATATATAAATGATTTGGAGGAAAATGTAGCTGGTCTGATTAGTAAGTTTGCGGACGACACAAAGGTTGGTGGAGTTGCGGATAATGATGAGGATTGTCAGAGGATACAGCAGGACGTAGATCGGTTGGAGACTTGGGCGGAGAAATGGCAGATGGAGTTTAATCCAGACAAGTATGATGTAATGCATTTTGGAAGGTCTAATGCAGGTGGGAGGTATACAGTAAATGGCAGAACCCTTAGGAGTATTGACAGGCAGAGAGATCTGGGCGTACAGGTCCACAGGTCACTGAAAGTGGCAACGCAGGTGGATAAGGTAGTCAAGAAGGCATACGGCATGCTTGCCTTCATCGGTCGGGGCATAGAGTATAAAAATTGGGAAGTCATGTTGCAGCTGTACAGAACCTTAGTTAGGCCACACTTAGAATATTGCGTGCAATTCTGCTCGCCACACTACCAGAAGGACGTGGAGGCTTTGGAGAGGGTACAGAGGAGGTTTACCAGGATGTTGCCTGGTCTGGAGGGCATTAGCTATGAGGAGAGATTGGAAAAACTCGGATTGTTTTCACTGGAACGACGAAGGTGGAGGGTTGACATGATAGAGGTTTACAAAGTGATGAGCGGCATGGACAGAGTGGATAGTCAGAAGCTTTTTCCCAGGGTGGAAGAGTCAGTTACTAAGGGACATAGGTTTAAGGTGCGAGGAGCAAAGTTTAGAGGGGATGTGCGAGACAAGTTTTTTACACAGAGGGTGGTGAGTGCCTGGAACTTGCTGCCAGGGGAGGTGGTGGAAGCAGATACGATAGCGACGTTTAAGAGACATCTTGACAAATACATGAATAGGAAGGGAATAGAGGGATATGGGCCCCGGAAGTGCAGAAGGTGTTAGTTTAGGCAGGCATCAAGATCGGCGCAGGTTTGGAGGGCCGAATGGCCTGTTGCTGTGCTGTACTGTTCTTTGTTCTTTGTAACTTCTGCAAAAAAAAACCTAGTCCTGAAACAAAGGGGAACAATTAGGCTGCTTTTAAATTTAATTTTAATTGACCCACTGGGTTTGAAACAATTGCACCTTTTTTAAGTTTTTAAAGTTTAAATTTAAATGGTCCCATGGGAAGCCCGATCTGTGCATTTGTGGCCCTGCAAAATAACCTGTTTGCCATGGTAACAGAGCCCTACCCCATGCTGGGTCACCCCAAGTCCATCAAAAACAAACAAACAGTAAAATCACCCAGTCCTGGGACATTAATGGGTTGCTTTAGCTCCCCAGCGTCACTGTGTGGTAGGTCTTTGTAACAGCAATACATTTATATTCTAAATTTAAAATGCAGAAGTAAGGAGGGATTGAATGATAATTAATATTAACCTGCCTATCTAAGAGGGGGGATTTAATTATAATTATAATTAAAACTGACCTGCCTATCTAAGAGATCTGTAACCCTACACCCATTACACTCAGGTGTTAATTTAAAACTTTGGTTTATTTGTTACATAATTATTTGGGAATGGAATGGGAATTGGATGTATTCCTGGGGGTGAAGGGCCCGCAAGTTTGGTATTGGGGTGTGAGCTTAGGCACGACTGTTCCCCAGTAGAGACCCTGGCAGCACAGGCCAGATGGCCTTGAAAGTGCAGAATTTAATTTTCTTATGTCTTGTTTAATGGCACGCGCCATTTCTGTGTATCGACCAGCTGAACTTGGATTCTGTTGCCTGGAAGGCATTTATTTTTTGGCACTGCTTGGACAGTCACAACGGACGGCGTGTCACTTTAAAGTTAGGGTAGGGTGAACGGGCAGTAGGGGTAGGAAAGCCTCCCCTCTTGTGTTTATATAGTCATTTCTTGAGTTTAATTTCACTAGCAGCTGCCACTTTTATTCGGCTCACGCCTTAAGTTAGTGTCCATCCATGTCCGCTTGCCTTTCTAGCTCGGATTATCAGTGGGATTGCAATGAAAAATGGCACACGCCATTTCTGTGTATCGACCAGCTGAATTTGGATTCTTTTGCCTGTGAGGCATTTATTTTTTGGCACTGCTTGGACAGTCACAACGGACGGGGGGCTTTTAGGGTTAAGTTTAGGTTTGGAGGCGGGTTAGAGTTACAGCTAGGATTACGTGTTGGAGTTAGGTTTAGGGTTAAGTGTTGGAGTTGGGGCTGTGGTCGGGGCTTTAGGCTTTGGAGTTAAGCCTTAAGGTTGGGTCTGGATCTAGGGGCAAGAGTTACATTGATGTTATGGGGGGTTGGGCTAGGGTTGGGGCTGGGGTCGGGTCGTTGGTTTTGGGGTTAGATTTTAGGGTCCTGGCTGGGTCTGGGGCGGGGGTTACATGAGTGTTGTGGGGATTGGGGTTAGGGCTAGGGCTGGTGTTGGGGTCAGGGTTTTGGGCCTAAGGGCAGGGCCTTCGGTTTAGGTCTTTGGGTTCAGGGGTAGGGGGTATTAGGGCCTTGGGTTGTCGCGCAGTCTGTTATAACAAGTGGTAGTCTTGTAGTTGGCCTATCCCGTGGCTGTGGGTTCTCCATTTCCCTCAGGAAATTGGACTTGATATGTCTGAGGAATCTTTTTGTGTAGGGGTTTAACTTAACCACAACCTCCAGCTGTGAGAGCGCGATCAACTGAGCCACAGCTGACATTAAAATAAAGTGCAAAAATATTGGATGATTTGATGAAACTTGTGCTTCACATGAACAAAGAACAAAGAACAAAGAAAATTACAGCACAGGAACAGGCCCTTCGGCCCTCCAAGCCTGCGCCGATCCAGATCCTAAATCTAAACCTGTCGCCTATTTTCTAAGGGTCTGTATCTCTTTGCTTCATGCCCATTCATGTATCTGTCTAGATACATCTTAAAAGATGTTATCATGCCCGCGTCTAACACCTCCGCTGGCAATACGTTCCAGGCACCCACCACCCTCTGCCACTAACAGCAGGTTAATGTAAATCATGCACAAACCACTCATTGGGGGAAACCAGGACTTGGGGCTATCACTACAAGATAGTAACCAATAAATCCAATAAGGAATTCAAGAGAAACTCCTTTACCTGGGGAATGGTGAAAATGTAGAACTCATTATCATATTAGCAGTGGAAAAGAATAGAAAGCTATGCTGACAGGATTGGCTGAAGAAGGGTGATTGGATGAAGAAGGGTGGGAGGAGGCTCATGTGGAGCATAAATACTGGCATGGATTGTTTTTTTAAAATATCATTCATTGAGCATCACTGGCAAGGCCAGTATTTATTACCCATCCCGAAGTGCCCTCGAGAAGCTGGTGGCGAGCCAACTTCCTGAATACAGCTGAGAGGTTTGTGAGGCTAATTCAGAAGACATTGAAGAGTCAACCACATAACTTTGGTTCTGGAGTCACAGAGAGACCAGACTGAGTAAGAACGGTAGATTTTCTTATCGAAAGGGCATGAGTGAACCAGATGGTTTTTTTTGTGACAATCATAGTCACTATCGCTGATAATTCAAAATGTATTTAATTAACAGAATTTTGAACTCCCCTGTGGTTACGGTGGGATTTGAACTGACAATTTCCAATCATTAGTCCAGGCATTCTGGGTTACTTTCAGCAGTAGGCTACCATACCCATACTCTGACCAAATGGCCTGTTTACGTGCAGCAAATTCTATGGAAAAATCACAATCAGAATTCAAACTGTGTTAAAATACCGCTACGTAGAATGTTTGGACTGAGATACAATGATGAACAGTCACTTATGCAGTTTCTATATATCGTGTAGGTATGTCGTAAAACTACGGATACATGCCGGAGCCTTACTGAATGCATCATTTATCTGGGAGGTGGTTTCCATCGATTAATGTTCCAGAATAAACTATTCCGTGCTGAGGGGATAATCATGTTTCTTAGTATCACACAGACTGGCTAAAGAGAGCAGTGAAGCTCCTCGCAGGTTTTGCAGAACACCAGAGCTTTGCGTATCGTTCATGGTCGAGGATGGAGAATGTAGCCTCACACCCACAGCACATGTAAGATCAGGCTGGTTGGGTAAAACCTGCAGAGTTCAGTTGCGAGTAACTGTAATACTTTCTTCCGTTCCTTTCCACCCAGCTTCCCTGTGGCTCTGCGAAAATGTACTGAGGTCGCAAAACCCGTGCGAAATGCCTCAGCTGCAGAAACCCACAGGCAACGCCAGCTAACTGGATGATACATGGATGATAGTAGAATGAAGGGTATGCAGGTAGTTTGATCTTAGAGTAGGTTAAAGGGTCGGCACAACATCGTGGGCCGAAGGGCCTGTACTGTGCTGTACTGTTCTATGTTCTAACTGTTAGCATGTCACAAGAGGATAACACTGAGGACTGTTGGGGATTCAGCATCTGGTGGCTAAATTGGTCTCCACTTTAACAGATGAGGCTTTGAAAGGAAAAAGCAATTTTGAGATTGTTTTCAATGAATGCCGTAAAGAGCACAGTAAGGCTCCTTTCTGTTGTTAGTTCCCTGCATTTTATTTGTGACCGTTGTCGGGGATGTGCCCAGATGTAACGGCAGTTTTCCCACCATTGAGAAAATGGCACCTGATTAGTCAGATATCTTACTTGATTTTGGAGCTGAAGGCACTTGTCAAACACACTCACAAGAATACAGGACATGACCAATTCTTCCTGATGGTACCGAGCCTCTCACATTGACTGCCCATATTGCGGTGGGACCATTGCCCACTTTAGCGAATGGAGACAGATATGAAAGCTTTGTGGTTCAAGTGCGACCTCTGTAATCTCGTCCAGCCCCACAACTCTCCAAGATAACCTTGATCCTCCAACTTTTGCTATTACATCTTAAATAATAGCTTCCAACATTTTCCCTAAGACAGATGTTAAGCTAACTGGCCTGTAGTTTCCTGCTTTCTGTCTCCCTCCTTGCAACCCAGGCAATGGTGAAAGAGGAGGTATTCAGACACTGGAGTGGTTTAAAATTGATAAAGAAGATATATTATATAGGCTGTCTGTACTGAAAGTGGATAAAACACCAGGACCGGATGAGATGCATCCATGGATACTGAGGGATGTGAGGGTGGAAATTGCAGAGGCACTGGCCATAATGTTTCACTTTTCCTTCGATTTGGGGGTGGTGCCAGAGGACTGGAGAATTGTTCAAAAAAGGGTGTAAAGATAAGCCCAGCAACTACAGGCTAGTCAGGTGGGGAAATTGCTAAAAAGAATA
This sequence comes from Heterodontus francisci, assembly GCF_036365525.1. Taxonomy (NCBI): domain Eukaryota; kingdom Metazoa; phylum Chordata; class Chondrichthyes; order Heterodontiformes; family Heterodontidae; genus Heterodontus; species Heterodontus francisci. The sequence goes on along the minus strand of NC_090393.1, from coordinate 130,607 downwards.
ATTACTAGTCACTTGGACAAATGTGGGTTAATTAAGGAAAGTCAGCATGGACCGGGAAAATCATGTTTAACTAACTTGCTGAAGTTTTTTGAGGAGGTAACAGAGAGGGTTGATGAGGGCAATGCTGTTGATGTGGTGTACATGGATTACAAAAGGCGTTTGATACAGTGCCACACAACAGACTTGTGAGCAAACTTGTAGTTCATTGAATAAAAGGGACGGTAGCAACATGGATACGAAATCGGCTGAGTGACAGGAAACAGAGAGTTGTGGTTGATGGATGATTTTAGGCTGGAGGAAGGTTTGTGACGGAGTTTCCCAGGGGTCAATGTTGGGAGCCTTGCTTTTCCTGATATATATTAATGACCGAGACCCTGGTGTACAGGGCACAATTTCAAAGTCTGCAGATGATACGAAACTTGGAAGCATTGTGAACTGTGAGGAGGATAGTGTAGAACTTCAAAAGGACATGGGCAGGTTGGTGGAATGGGAAGATGAAGTTCAATGCAGAGAAATGTGAAGTGATTAATTTTGGGAGGAAAGACATGGAGAGACAACATAAAACAAAGGGTACAATTCTAAAGAGGCTGCAGGAGCAGAGGGACCTGCATGCATATGCGCATAAGTCATTGAAGGTAGCGGGACAGGTTGAGAGTGCGATTAATAAAGCATACAGTATCCTGGGCTTTATTAATAGGGGCAGAGAGTACAAGAGCAAGGAGGTTATGTTGAACTTGTATAAGACACTAGTTAGTCCTCAGCTGGAGTGCTGCGTCCTGTTCTGGGCACCGCACTTTAGGGTATATGTGAGGGCATTGGAGAGAGTACAGTGAGTGGTTCAGGTCTGGAACGCACTGCCTGGGAACGTGGTGGAGACAGGTTCAACTGACGCATACAAAACGGAATCAGACAGTTATATGAAAAGGAAGAATGTGCAGGGTTACCGGGAGAAGGCGGGGGAATGGAACTGAGCGAATTGCTCTTTCGGAGAGACCGTGCAGACACGATGGGCTGTGTGACCTCCTTCTGCACTGTAACAATTCTGTGATTCTGTGGGTTTTCAAAGATCTGGGATATGATACCACATAATAGACTCATGAATCAGGTCAGAGAATGAGGAGTCAGGGGACAAGTAGCAGAATAATTAGTTAGCCATTTGCAAGACAGACTGTCGGGGTAAAGGGTTGTAATTTGGAACGGCAGAAGGTGGGAAGTGATGTTCCACAAGAATCAGTGCTGTTCATAACGTATATGAATGCAGTTTACACCAAACAGGGAGGGAGGGAGGGGTGTCAACATCGTGCAAGACTGCGACACGGTGCAAGAAGCTATGAACAAACCTTCAGAATGGGCATATAATAGGCAAAAGAATTTCAACATGGTTTATATTTTGGCAACAGCATCATATGAATGTGTTAAGCATCGGCAATCTGGCTTATCAAAGAGTTTAGTTTAGTTTAGTTTAGTTTAGAGATACAGCACTGAAACAGGCCCTTCGGCCCACCGAACTAGTGCCGACCATCAACCACCCATTTATATTAATCCTACATCCCTACCACATCCCCACCTGTCCCTATATTCCCCTACCTATACTAGGGGCAATTTACAATGGCCAATTCACCTATCAACCTGCAAGTCTTTGGCATGTGGGAGGAAACCGGAGCACCTGGAGGAAACCCACGCAGACACAGGGAGAACTTGCAAACTCCACACAGGCAGTACCCAGAATTGAACCCGGGTGGCTGGAGCTGTGAGGCTGCGGTGCTAACCACTGTGTTTCCCATGATAATTCCCATTCTCTAATGAAATATTTCACAAACAAAAAAATGATTCATGAGCAACTCGGACTGCAGTTCCAAAGAATAAAATTGAAGTTGTCAGCTTTGAACACACCCCAAACTTAACTGGCATTGGAAAACTAACGGATCCCAGAGACAGGTCAAAATCAGTGGATTACAGAGACTGGGAAAATGTTAGTGCATTCTGAAATATCAAGTTATTGTAATCCAAGGAAACTCACAGGGTTTTGTAACACTCAGTTTGATCAAGGTGAGACTTGTTTAACTGGACGGGTCAAACCGTGACATCACAGAGCAAGTCTGACCCTCACACTGTCCATCACAGTGAGATCAGACATCGCAATCGGTTTGTAAACTGAGTTAATTTGAGGCAGGAGGCTGTACGAGCAGTTTTAGTGAAGGAAAGGGAGCTGCACTGACTGCAACTAACTGGCTGATCTGTCTCGGAGTGAATGTGGTCGGGGAGAAGATCTGAGCAGTTTTGTGATGGAGAAGACAGCGAGCTGAGAGAGGGAGGGAGGAAGAAAACCTTCACAAGATGGTGCGACTGACAGAGCAAATAGGTACGTTATCAATCCCTTCCATTCTTTGGAGCTGTAGGTAACATGGTCTGTAGGTAGTCATGTCTTCCAGGGGGTGAGGGAAGGGAGTGGGTGTGGTAAACAGATCATGGAAATATTGCTCGAGTTCCGTTCCGAAAAAGTTTAGATCTTATTTAAAACTGTAAAAAATCTGGAGCTCAGTCTGGGCCTCAGTCAATGATACTGAAGGAATCGGTTAGAAACACTTGTCCCAAGCATTTCTGCTGTCCTCTGACCTCATCAATCCCTCGCTCCATGCCAAGGCCCTCCTCCCAGGTCAGATGCCTCAGGTACTGCCCTCTAAAAGCCTCTCATTGTGTCAGACAAGCTCCTGGTGCCAGTGACCCTGGATCACCTGATGGCATTGCAGCCATTCTGGAGCTTCACTGTGATTCTGGAGAAGGAATCAACTGATTGACTCCAGAATCTTTAATACTCAGCTAACATCAGAATCTGTGGCCAGGAACATCACCAGAAAAGAGACACGTCCATAAGTAATGGTGCACTCTGAATCTGCATTCAGCATTTCCAGGTTAAATGGTTTAACTAGCAGTGGAATTAGAAAATGCCTAGAGATGTCTCGTTACAATCCAGTGATTCTGATCTGTTTTTTGCTTCTTCTTCCAGACATACATGGTTGGTGTCAGGATGAGCAAGAGGAAATTTCCATCAAATTACCCACAGACTAAAGGATGAGTAACAAAAGCACAAAGAACAAGTGCATCACGACACACAACAAGCAGCACATCCTGCCCCAAACCAACTCAAAATACTACAAAGGAGGGAGCCGTGTCCCTGAAATTCTCCTCACCCCATCCCTCTGTGTCCCATCCATTTCTCAGTGCCAACTCCACATCTGTTCATTTGTTGGTTTAATTTGACGGCCAACAACAACCCAGCCACTGGTCCATCTAGACACTCCTCCGATGGCTGGAGATGGTGTGAAACTGACTCACTCTCCCTTCTGGTTTATTTCCTAACTCAACCAGGTCTATCATCCCCATCAGCTCCTCCTAGATTTACTTCGACATCTATTTTTATTGTTGTTTATGTTTATGTTTATGTTTAAAGATCCAGCACTGAAACAGGCCCTTCGGCCCACCGAGTCTGTGCCGACCATCAACCACCCATTTATACTAATCCTACACTAATCCCTATTCCTACCACATCCCCACCTGTCCCTATATTTCCCTACTACCTACCTATACTAGGGGCAATTTATAATGGCCAATTTACCTACCAACCTGCAAGTCTTTTGGCTTGTGGGAGGAAACCGGAGCACCCGGAGGAAACCCACGCAGACACAGGGAGAACTTGCAAACTCCACACAGGCAGTACCCAGAAGTGAACCCGGGTCGCTGGAGCTGTGAGGCTGCGGTGCTAACCACTGCGCCACTGTGCCGCCCAAATTGGGAAATTTGCCCCACACCCTCTTCCCCATCTTAGCCCCCAGGCTGGACCTTCACGTCCGGCCCTCATGTCCCCGCATCGGCATCAAGCAGTAACCCTGCTCCAACTCCAGGCTCAGTTTGATATTGCTCAGGACTAACTGCACTGGCACTGGCTAGGACCCAGTCCGTACAGTCAGCTCTGACCAATATCGGCTGGAGCTCCACCTTGGGACTGAAGTTGAAGGTCTCGAGGGGGAACGCTCTGGTTGTTGCCTCGATTGTGTCGAGTGGGACCGGCTGGTTCAGGCCACTCGCCTGCCAGTTGCTGCCATCCCCTCCGCACAATCGGGTGAGGCCCCGGTACCAACTTGTACCGAGACCTCCCAGAATTTGAGGAAGAGTCCTCCCCTGGCGCCAGCCAGCTCTGAGGAGTCCGTGCCGACTGGTGCCAGTATAAGGCTGGTTCCCCCAAGCCCCACCAGCTAGTGTTGGTGGTCCTTCACCAGAGCCATCCTCTGGTGACACCAACCCAGCCCTGGGACATTGGTCTCCAGTTGGCGGCAGCTTATCTGGGGTCACCACCCTTGGGGGACTCAACCCCACTCAGGGTCACCTAGGTTGGGGGTGATTGCCACTTTGGTGAGAGCAGTCGCAGGTCTCTGTTCACTTTTTATCGATCTGTGTCTGCCTCCTCACCTCTGTGGACTCACCTTCAGCCACTCCCTGCAATTCTTAAGGGGTATCTAGGTTCCAAGGGCTCTCTCACGCAGGGAGGGTACCTGTGCCTCACTGGCACCTCCCCCGAGTGGCAGGGGAACATGTGTCGAGGGTTTATCTCCATCGGCCCTCGTGTTCATGAGCTCGTAGCTAATCCAGCCGCCCTCGACTCTGTTCCCCGAGATTTACTATTATCAACCTTCCCTGTCGGTTGAGCCCTTGGAAGCTTCCTGGAGGCATCCTGCCTCGGAAGCCCAGTTGGGAGCCTGAGTCAGACCACGACCTCCAGTCGTTTAGGCTTTCATGTATTTAACACGAGGGTGACCTTGAGTCTGAAACTGTGGCTTCCGGAAGTCCTTTCACTTGGGGGTTTGAGTCCATGCTTGGGGTTTTGCAAAAAGCCACAAGCATCGACCTTTGCTGGATTGTTTTTCCCTTGATAAGCGTCCTCCGGTTAAGGCCAGGTTAGACAGTATCCATAGGACCTCCAGCACCCTGCTTCACACCTTGCAGTTTACTGGTATCTGGTCAACTGTAGTCGTGAAGGTATCAGAAGGAAAGTTATCGCCTGGTTCCACCCACAAGTGGGATCTGGCGCAGCTTCCTGCAGGGTTTGGCACATCTCCCCCAATTCCCTACCACCATATCCACTGGGGAGGCGGCCTCACCGGCAGGTGAGTGGATACGGAGTGCGGACCACCTACACAGAACAGCGACTGCAGCAGCTGGCTGTGTGGATGCCCTCATTGTCGGAGCAGAGTCTATCGCCCAGTGGATCTTGCATCACCGATTAGTATGGCCAAGCACCTTGGGCTTTCTTCAGGTACTGCAGATGCCCCTTGGTGCCGAGGCCGCCTTTGGTGAGCAAGTGGAGGAGCTGCTGCGGCAGAACCTTCAGGCATTCCCCAATTGGCATTTAAGATGTGGACACTGCTCACTCTAGAACTTAGTCTGTAGGCCCCTTCCATCAACCCACCAATACACTCACAGTCACCAATCCACTCACCTCCAACAGCCTTTCCCAGGCTGTATCCGGAACGGAATGTCCTTTGTACCATGCTAGCTCCCTGCATTGCAGATTCGGACCTGGAATTCAGGCAGCTCGCAACACTTCATCTTTGATACCCTGTCCGGCTGCACCCCCCCAAGCAGTGATCCTGCCTTTGCCAGTTGGAAGGGGGGGATCACTCTTGGGTTAAAGAGACCAGAAGTAGTGAGTATCCTCTGAATTGGCAACTTGAGCCTCCATGTTTCTCACAATGTGGTTTGCTTTGATGCTCAGAGGAACCATCTACCAGTGGCCATTCTGGCAGGTGACACCATGGTCTTTTAGTATTGGGACTGAGAGTCGGGGATAGTTCTCCAGAAGAGAACTGTTGGGGAGATTTCTCCAGGTGAAACTTCTGGATAACTATCCCCACTGCCAGTAATGTTTCCACAGCTCGCCTTTGTCACAGCATCTGAACTCGAGCTGATGCTCTTGGGGAACACTGTTTTCTCCAGGTTCTTCAGCTAATGCTTTGACAAATGGGTGATGTTGGGGGAGGTCACATTCAGGATGAATGGGCTTCCAGGCCAGTGGGCGTGCTTGAGCTCACTTGGCATTTCAACAGGCTCGGTCAGGGTGTGAACGGTATATTAGGACAGTGTGCACTTTCAGACTCGGGACGGCGGGGTAAGTCAGTGTGTCTGCAGACAGACAATATGACAGTCGTCCGGTATGTCAACAGGGTGGGACTCCCCCCTGGGTCCCTCTGTCAAGGAGATACGTTGCTTCCCATTGGTGCTTGTAGGACGGGGTGACACTTTTGCTGCCACATTTGGCCGGGGTGAACAACACAACAGTCAACACACTCAGCTGCTGTGTAGTTCACCTTCCGAGTGGATGATCCACACTGAGGTGGTCCAGAATATCTTCAGGACTTGGCGGGGGGGGGGGGGCGGGTTTACCAGATCGATCGACTTGCTCGTATCACCGGACAATCCCCAATCTGCTGGGGGACCTCAAGCAGTCATGGTGGAGGCTGGACTGTCTGTGGTTCTTTGGTTTCGAGATTCTGTTGCTCAGGGTAGCCTGATCTCCAGGATGCTCGGGAAATTTACAGCAGATGGTGGTTCTGGTTAACCCTTCATTGACCTCACAAACCGTCCTCCTTCCACATCCTGGTGTTGAATACTGCCGGTCTGATTTCAGGAGCCCACGGAGAAAGCCAAGTTATTTGGAGATTAAAGACGACCCTACTTTTAGTAAGGGAAACATCAGTTTTCATTCCAGCGTCCTCCACACACGGCTGGACACTGTCCAACTGGTGCTCAGGGTGAGAAGGGTTGAACCTGCATGGGAACAGACTCCGGCTCCCAGGACAAGTTGATGAAAGTGTGTGTTATTCGTGGGAGCCAGCGCCAGAACCAAACAGTAAGCTGAAGGAGATTTGGGTCTTTCCAGCTTCTGATTGACGGTCTGGCTGTTCAGATGGAATGCCCATCAGATTAGGGTATAGCAGCAATGTGACACTCATGGTTGTGATGCTCACTTTTATCATGTCTGTCCTTGGTCTCTTTCGCCCCTGTTCACAGACAGGCCCCTCCACCCTCCTCGCCCTCAGCACTACTTGGTTCGTCGGCAGCAGTGCGTCTAGAATGTCTGAATGATGATCAGCGCCCTTGGAAGCTGATCCTTTGCAAGCTGCTCCCTTGTAAGGTTCTCTTCATTTTCCGATTGACGAGGCTTTTTCCACCCACCTGGGTGCCCCTTGGGAATTGGAGGGGGTGTTTGGTATGTAGTTTCCTTGTTCTGGGTTGTCTTTGGGTGTCAACAAGCTGAGTTCTGGGGTGTGCTAAAATTGAACGCAGCACGGGAGCCGGGGAGGGACGGAGGGAGGGGAAAAGCATGTGGGCGTGCCCTCCACGGATAAGGCATTGAAAAAATGGCTTAAAAGGGAGGTCACGCTTTACCAAGTTTTCCCCAGGGAAATTGTGCCGATGCATCCCGATAATTAGATCCACATTCCCCCCCATTTGGCCGTCAATATTTCGGAGCTGATGTTCCATCCAAACATTGCTGGCTATGTAACTCAGTTCCAATCCACTGAGAGCCCAGCACAGACTATAGGAATGGCATCAGTTCCCAACAAATTCAAAGATGTCACAGTTAGCAGGGAAGTGGGAACCCTGGACATGCTAGTACAGAGCTAGAGTGCAGATGGTTGGAGACTAAACTCTGAGGCAGTGTGTTCAGATGGTGCCTGGGAAAGCTATTGTCTTGGAAAGCAGTGGCTGAAGAGGGCTGGAGTGATCTCCTGGACTCATTTCGATCGCCTAAGGGGGTCGGAGAGGAATTTCCCAGATCTTTTTCCCAAATTGGCCTGGGTTTTTATGTCTGGTTTTTCGCCTCTCTCAGGAGATCACATGGTCGAGGGTGGGGTGGGGAGTCAATCTGTGTTGTGATGAGAAGGAATCGCAGTTGTGTGGGACATGCTGGACGGAGCAGACAGGAACCTATCCATCCGTCAATTCTCTATCAAGTCACGTTAATTCAACGACTTCAATGTGAAATCTGGAAATAAACGTGGATTCAAATTGGACAAACGTTTTGTGTTTTTCTCTGATTTGTGCGCGGGCTAGAATAAGGACCAGAAAAGTGAAGAGTTCTCTTCATCTTCAGTTTTAATTCCGAATTCTGATTTGATTAACTGAATTTCAATTCCCCAGCTGTCTTGGTGGGATTTGAACTTGTGTCTCTGGATTACTAGTCCAGTAATATGACCACGATGCCAGTCTATTGCCCTTAGACAGAGCTGCTGATTGGGTGAACTCTCTGAGCCACTTACCAGGTACGACCTGAACTGAATCCCCAGTCAGCTGCACAAACGTACATAAAGACTATCAGATCCATCGAGCTCGCCCCATCCAGTAGACAGTAGAACCTCACGCTCTCCCATCCCTCCTTACATATGAATGTAATCTCTTGGAATGGAAAGGACTCTCGCCAATTCAGGAAAATCCTCTGGGCAGCTGCTCTGTCAACACCCTGAGGCTCCAGGAGGACACATCATAATCTAACGTGGCCACTAACTCCATGTAACTCACAATGTCCTCTCAGGACCTTAGCCAGTTCCTCTTTTAAAGGTCTCTCTGTTACACGTGTTTGTTCCAGAGGGTGACGAGCCTGTGACAGGTGATGGAGTGGTACAGCACAGAAGACCATTCGGCCCATCGAGCCTGTGATAGATCTTGACTGGAGCCGCACACCCAGTCAGTCCCACCTGACCCAAAACGTGCCCAAATACAAACTGGTGGGAAGGAAAGAGACATACACTAAATACATGGAGAGCAGGGGACAGCAAGACAAGGGCAAATACAAAGATTAGAAGGAAGGTTAAAAAAAAAACAATGAGGGCAAAGGAAATGTGAAATTAAATTGTCAAGGAATATAAAACAAAAGAGTAAAACATTTTACAGACACATAAATAAAACAACTGGAAGTGTCGATGGGAATTGGGCCATTTAACGATGGACAGGATAATATGCCAACAACTTATACTTATATTACATAGTACAGCATCTCAAGGTGCTTCACAGGATATAAAGCCACAAAAGGAGATATTAGGGCAACTTCATTCTCCTGTGCAGCGAAAACTGCCCGTGTACCAGAACCTTGTTCAGCCGGTTCAGTTGTGAGATTGAATGGAGGGACAGGAAGCTGCAGGTCATCCATGTGAGAGAAGAGAAGCAGCAACGAGTACTTTTGAAAATTCAGTTCAGAGGGGGGAAAAAATCCACATCAGTCCTTTCTCAAGTCTTGTCTGCAAACATCATGTCCATTGAAGACAACAGTTCACACACCCATGGGCTTTCACTCTGTTCTCAATGGTTTTTATTCTGCAAATTAACATGTCCACAGACACAGCAAAAAATAAGCATTACCCCAACTGATCTGTAAAAATATTTCAAAACTGCTTTTTGCTACACAAATTATACACTGTCCAGCATGACCTCATTTCAGCATCAGCAGAAACTCACTTCACCCTGGGTCTTCCTAGCTGCAGACTGAATCACCAGCTTCAGTTCCGCCTGATCCCTGATCCAGGTGAAAATGGAGACCAGTACGGGAAATGCACCCAAAAAAAACAGCACAGCAAAGGCGGAGCCATGGAAGAAACAGATTTCCAGGGTTTTCTAGCTCATGCACTCGGTAAAGACGCTGTGACACTGAACCATGCAAAGCCTGAAAAACCACTGGGTCTGTATGGGATAGCTAACGTGGTCTGGGGCAGCATTGTACAGCTGCAAAGAGGGAGGAGTGAAGGACAGGCGAGGACAGCATTGGGCTTGACTATCGAGGGGCCGAGTGGCCTACTCTTGCTCCAAATTCTGATTTTTGTATAAGACAAGTCCTCTTAAACTAAAAAAAAAAGAGTTTACATCGAATTGCATAGACTACATTTTGTTGCTCGCATATAATTGTTTGCTTTATTAAAGCGGTTTTTCCTGTCTTCTCGTTTTGTAAGATTTTTAAGACCTTTAGGTGTTTACATGTTCCACATAGTCTGTCGCCGCAATTTGGTACGGCTTGTGCCTTTCCGCTGCTCGTGACCAATAGGTCTTTTAGGTTTTTGCCTCTTTTGAAAGCTGATGTTATGCTATATTGGCTCAGTGAGTTAACATCCCCTTTTAACTTTTCAAAATGGTTTCTCACTACCCTATTTATCTCTTGAGTTGTTGCGCAGTATGTTGTAACAAGTGGTAGTCTTGTAGTTGGCCTATCCCGTGGCTGTGGGTTCTCCATCTCTCTCAGGAAATTGGACTTGATATGTCTGAGGAATCTCTTTGTGTACCCCCTCCGTCTCAGTGCGGTGAAAAGGGTGGTGACCGCTTTGTTGAAATCGTCCAGTTTTGTGGATATGCGGTGGAACCGCATGAGTTGTGACTTCACCAGTCCCCTAAAGGTGTGCCTGGGATGATGGCTTTTAGTGTGCAGGAGTGTATGTGTGTCAGTTACTTTGAAGAATACCTTTGTTGCTAATGACGTTTCGCTGTTCACTGCAGCTTCATCAGGGGAAAATGGATGATTCATTGCAGAATCTGTTGAATAAAGGTGAGTGAGCTGCCTGTTGAATGTGATTGGTGGGAAAAGTCTCCTTATCCTGAAACCATTGGGCTTTTTTTAAAAGTTTAATTGACCCAATGGGAAATGTGGTATGTGCATTGAGCCCCTGTAAAAAAAACACCCTGGTTCCCACGGTAGCAGAGCCCCACCACGTGTTGGGTTTACCTTGTGCTCCACAACCTTCCAGCGTTCCGGCCGACTACATCTGCAGGAAGTGTACCCAGTTGCAGCTCCTCACAGACCGCATGGATCGGTTGAAGCGGCAACTGGATGCACTTAGGAGCATGCAGGTGGCAGAGAGCATCATAGACAGGAGTTTTAGAGAAGTGGTTACACCCAAGGTGCAGGCAGATAGATGGGTGACCGCTAGAAGGGGCAGGCAGTCAGTACAGGAATCCCCTGTGGCTATCCCCCTCTCTAACAAGTATACCATTTTGGATACTGTTGGGGGGCGATGGCCTATCAGAGGAAAACAGCAGCAGGCTGTTGTTCAGCAGGGAGGGACAAAGTGCAGAAGAGCAATAGTTATAGGGGACTCTATAGTCAGGCGCTTCTGTGGACGTGAAAGAGACTCCAGGATGGTATGTTGCCTCCCTGGTGCCAGGGTCAAGGATGTCTCTGAACGGCCAAGGGGCATTCTGAAGGGGGTGGGTGAACAGCCAGAGGTTGTGGTACACATCGGTACCAATGACATAGGCAGGAAGAGTGATGAGATCCTGCAGGGGGAGTTGAGGGAGTTAGGTAGTAAGTTAAAAAACAGGACCTCTAGGCTTGTAATCTCTGGATTACTCCCTGTGCCACGTGCCAGTGAGGCTAGAAATAGGAAGATAGTGCAGCTAAACACGTGGCTGAGCAGCTGGTGTAGAAGGGAGGGTTTCAGATATCTGGACCATTGGGCTCTCTTCAGGGACAGATGGGACCTGTACAAGAAGGACGGGTTGCATCTAAACTGGAAGGGCACTAATATCCTGGCTGCGAGGTTTGCTAGCGTCACTCGGGAGGGTTTAAACTAGTGTGGCAGGGGGGTGGGAACCAGAGAAGTAGGACAGCTAGTGAAATAAATGAGGAGGACATAGTAAATAAGGCCAGTAGGACTAAGAGGAAGAGCAGGCAGGGAGATGTTGCTGAGCACAGCGGGACTGGTGGTCTGAAGTGCATTTGTTTCAATGCGAGAAGAATAACAGGTAAGGCAGATGAACTTAGAGCTTGGATTAGTACTTCGAAATATGATGTTGTTGCTATTACAGAGACTTGGTTGAGGGAAGGGCAGGATTGGCAGCTAAATGTTCCAGGATTTAGAAGATTCAGGCGGGATAGAGGGGGATGTAAAAGGGGTGGGGGAGTTGCATTACTGGTTAAGGAGAATATCACAGCTGTGCTGTGGGAGGACACCTCAGAGGGGTCATGCAGCGAGGCAATATGGGTGGAGCTCAGGAATATGAAGGGTACAGTCACGATGTTGAGGGTTTACTACAGGCCTCCCAACAGCCAGCGGGAGGTAGAGGAGCAGATATGTAGACAGATTTTGGAAAGATGGAAAGGTAACAGGGTTGTAGTGGTGGGTGATTTTAACTTCCCCTATATTGACTGGGACTCACTTAGAGCTAGGGGCTTGGATGGGGCAGAATTTGTGAGGAGCATCCAGGAGGGCTTCTTGAAACTGTATGTAGATCGTCCAACTGGGGATGGGGCCATTTTGGACCTGGTATTGGGGAATGAGCCTGGCCAGGTGGTCGAAGTTTCAGTGGGGGAGTATTTCGGGAACAGTGACCATAATTCCCTAAGTTTTAAGGTACTTGTGGATAAGGATAAGAGTAGTCCTCGGGTGAAGGTGCTAAATTGGGGGAAGGCTAATTATAACAATATTAGGCAGGAACTGAAGAATTTAGATTGGGGGCGGCTGTTTGAGGATAAATCAACATCTGACATGTGGGAGTCTTTCAAACGTCAGCTGATTAGAATCCAGGACCAGCATGTACCAGTGAGGAAGAAAGACAAGTTTGGCAAGTTTCGGGAAGCTTGGATGACACGGGATATTGTGAGCCTAGTCAAAAAGAAAAAGGAAGCATTTGTAAGGGCTGGAAGGCTAGGAACAGATGAAGCACTTGAGGAATATAAATACAGTAGGAAGGAACTTAAGCAAGGAGTTAGGAGGGCTAAAAGGGGTCATGAAAAGTCATTGGCAAACAGGATTAAGGAAAAGGGTCCAGGGAAAGGGTCGGCCCACTCAAGGACAGAGATGGGAATCTATGTGTGGAGCCAGAGAAAATGGGCGAGGTGCTAAATGAGTACTTTGCATCAGTATTCACCAAAGAGAAGGACTTGGTGGATGATGGGCCTAGGGAAGGGAGCGTAGATAGTCTCAGTCATCTCATTATCAAAAAGGAGGAGGTGTTGGGTGTCTTGCAAAGCATTAAGGTAGATAAGTCCCCAGGGCCTGATGGGATCTACCCTAGAATACTGAGGGAGGCAAGGGAAGAAATTGTTAGGGCCTTGACAGAAATCTTTGCATCCTCATTGGCGACAGGTGAGGTCCCAGAGGACTGGAGAATAGCCAATGTTGTGCCTTTGTTTAAGAAGGGTGGCAAGGTTAATCCAGGAAATTATAGGCTGGTGAGCTTTACGTCAGTGGTAGGTAAACTATTAGAGAGGATTATTCAGGACAGGATATACTCCCATTTGGAAACAAAGGAACTTATAAGCGAGAGACAGCATGGTTTTGTGAAGAGGAGGTCGTGTTTCACTAATTTGATTGAGTTTTTTGAGGAAGTGACAAAGATGATTAATGAAGGAAGGGCAGTGGGTGTTATCTATATGGACTTTAGTAAAGCCTTTTGACAAGGTCCCTCATGGCAGACTGGTACAAAAGGTGAAGTCACACGGGATCAGAGGTGAGCTGGCAAGATGGATACAGAACTGGCTCGGTCCTGGAAGACAGAGGGTAACAGTGGAAGGGTGCTTTTCTGAATGGAGGGATGTGACTAGTGGTGTTCCGCAGGGATCAATGCTGGGACCTCTGCTGTTTGTAGTATATATAAATGATTTGGAGGAAAATGTAGCTGGTCTGATTAGTAAGTTTGCGGACGACACAAAGGTTGGTGGAGTTGCGGATAATGATGAGGATTGTCAGAGGATACAGCAGGACGTAGATCGGTTGGAGACTTGGGCGGAGAAATGGCAGATGGAGTTTAATCCAGACAAGTATGATGTAATGCATTTTGGAAGGTCTAATGCAGGTGGGAGGTATACAGTAAATGGCAGAACCCTTAGGAGTATTGACAGGCAGAGAGATCTGGGCGTACAGGTCCACAGGTCACTGAAAGTGGCAACGCAGGTGGATAAGGTAGTCAAGAAGGCATACGGCATGCTTGCCTTCATCGGTCGGGGCATAGAGTATAAAAATTGGGAAGTCATGTTGCAGCTGTACAGAACCTTAGTTAGGCCACACTTAGAATATTGCGTGCAATTCTGCTCGCCACACTACCAGAAGGACGTGGAGGCTTTGGAGAGGGTACAGAGGAGGTTTACCAGGATGTTGCCTGGTCTGGAGGGCATTAGCTATGAGGAGAGATTGGAAAAACTCGGATTGTTTTCACTGGAACGACGGAGGTGGAGGGTTGACATGATAGAGGTTTACAAAGTTATGAGCGGCATGGACAGAGTGGATAGTCAGAAGCTTTTTCCCAGGGTGGAAGAGTCAGTTACTAAGGGACATAGGCTTAAGGTGCGAGGAGCAAAGTTTAGAGGGGATGTGCGAGACAAGTTTTTTACACAGAGGGTGGTGAGTGCCTGGAACTTGCTGCCAGGGGAGGTGGTGGAAGCAGATACGATAGCGACGTTTAAGAGACATCTTGACAAATACATGAATAGGAAGGGAATAGAGGGATATGGGCCCCGGAAGTGCAGAAGGTGTTAGTTTCGGCAGGCATCAAGATCGGCGCAGGTTTGGAGGGCCGAATGGCCTGTTGCTGTGCTGTACTGTTCTTTGTTCTTTGTAACTTCTGCAAAAAAAAACCTAGTCCTGAAACAAAGGGGAACAATTAGGCTGCTTTTAAATTTAATTTTAATTGACCCACTGGGTTTGAAACAATTGCACCTTTTTTAAGTTTTTAAAGTTTAAATTTAAATGGTCCCATGGGAAGCCCGATCTGTGCATTTGTGGCCCTGCAAAATAACCTGTTTGCCATGGTAACAGAGCCCTACCCCATGCTGGGTCACCCCAAGTCCATCAAAAACAAACAAACAGTAAAATCACCCAGTCCTGGGACATTAATGGGTTGCTTTAGCTCCCCAGCGCCACTGTGTGGTAGGTCTTTGTAACAGCAATACATTTATATTCTAAATTTAAAATGCAGAAGTAAGGAGGTATTGAATGATAATTAATATTAACCTGCCTATCTAAGAGGGGGGATTTAATTATAATTATAATTAAAACTGACCTGCCTATCTAAGAGATCTGTAACCCTACACCCATCACACTCAGGTGTTAATTTAAAACTTTGGTTTATTTGTTACATAATTATTTGGGAATGGAATGGGAATTGGATGTATTCCTGGGGGTGAAGGGCCCGCAAGTTTGGTATTGGGGTGTGAGCTTAGGCACGACTGTTCCCCAGTAGAGACCCTGGCAGCACAGGCCAGATGGCCTTGAAAGTGCAGAATTTAATTTTCTTATGTCTTGTTTAATGGCACGCGCCATTTCTGTGTATCGACCAGCTGAACTTGGATTCTGTTGCCTGGAAGGCATTTATTTTTTGGCACTGCTTGGACAGTCACAACGGACGGCGTGTCACTTTAAAGTTAGGGTAGGGTGAACGGGCAGTAGGGGTAGGAAAGCCTCCCCTCTTGTGTTTATATAGTCATTTCTTGAGTTTAATTTCACTAGCAGCTGCCACTTTTATTCGGCTCACGCCTTAAGTTAGTGTCCATCCATGTCCGCTTGCCTTTCTAGCTCGGATTATCAGTGGGATTGCAATGAAAAATGGCACACGCCATTTCTGTGTATCGACCAGCTGAATTTGGATTCTTTTGCCTGTGAGGCATTTATTTTTTGGCACTGCTTGGACAGTCACAACGGACGGGGGGCTTTTAGGATTAAGTTTAGGTTTGGAGGCGGGTTAGAGTTACAGCTAGGATTACGTGTTGGAGTTAGGCTTAGGGTTAAGTGTTGGAGTTGGGGCTGTGGTCGGGGCTTTAGGCTTTGGAGTTAAGCCTTAAGGTTGGGTCTGGATCTAGGGGCAAGAGTTACATTGATGTTATGGGGGGTTGGGCTAGGGTTGGGGCTGGGGTCGGGTCGTTGGTTTTGGGGTTAGATTTTAGGGTCCTGGCTGGGTCTGGGGCGGGGGTTACATGAGTGTTGTGGGGATTGGGGTTAGGGCTAGGGCTGGTGTTGGGGTCAGGGTTTTGGGCCTAAGGGCAGGGCCTTCGGTTTAGGTCTTTGGGTTCAGGGGTAGGGGGTATTAGGGCCTTGGGTTGTCGCGCAGTCTGTTATAACAAGTGGTAGTCTTGTAGTTGGCCTATCCCGTGGCTGTGGGTTCTCCATTTCCCTCAGGAAATTGGACTTGATATGTCTGAGGAATCTTTTTGTGTAGGGGTTTAACTTAACCACAACCTCCAGCTGTGAGAGCGCGATCAACTGAGCCACAGCTGACATTAAAATAAAGTGCAAAAATATTGGATGATTTGATGAAACTTGTGCTTCACATGAACAAAGAACAAAGAACAAAGAAAATTACAGCACAGGAACAGGCCCTTCGGCCCTCCAAGCCTGCGCCGATCCAGATCCTAAATCTAAACCTGTCGCCTATTTTCTAAGGGTCTGTATCTCTTTGCTTCATGCCCATTCATGTATCTGTCTAGATACATCTTAAAAGATGTTATCATGCCCGCGTCTAACACCTCCGCTGGCAATACGTTCCAGGCACCCACCACCCTCTGCCACTAACAGCAGGTTAATGTAAATCATGCACAAACCACTCATTGGGGGAAACCAGGACTTGGGGCTATCACTACAAGATAGTAACCAATAAATCCAATAAGGAATTCAAGAGAAACTCCTTTACCTGGGGAATGGTGAAAATGTAGAACTCATTATCATATTAGCAGTGGAAAAGAATAGAAAGCTATGCTGACAGGATTGGCTCAAGAAGGGTGATTGGATGAAGAAGGGTGGGAGGAGGCTCATGTGGAGCATAAATACTGGCATGGATTGTTTTTTTAAAATATCATTCATTGAGCATCACTGGCAAGGCCAGTATTTATTACCCATCCCGAAGTGCCCTCGAGAAGCTGGTGGCGAGCCAACTTCCTGAATACAGCTGAGAGGTTTGTGAGGCTAATTCAGAAGACATTGAAGAGTCAACCACATAACTTTGGTTCTGGAGTCACAGAGAGACCAGACTGAGTAAGAACGGTAGATTTTCTTATCGAAAGGGCATGAGTGAACCAGATGTTTTTTTTTGTGACAATCATAGTCACTATCGCTGATAATTCAAAATGTATTTAATTAACAGAATTTTGAACTCCCCTGTGGTTACGGTGGGATTTGAACTGACAATTTCCAATCATTAGTCCAGGCATTCTGGGTTACTTTCAGCAGTAGGCTACCATACCCATATTCTGACCAAATGGCCTGTTTACGTGCAGCAAATTCTATGGAAAAATCACAATCAGAATTCAAACTGTGTTAAAATACCGCTACGTAGAATGTTTGGACTGAGATACAATGATGAACAGTCACTTATGCAGTTTCTATATATCGTGTAGGTATGTCGTAAAACTACGGATACATGCCGGAGCCTTACTGAATGCATCATTTATCTGGGAGGTGGTTTCCATCGATTAATGTTCCAGAATAAACTATTCCGTGCTGAGGGGATAATCATGTTTCTTAGTATCACACAGACTGGCTAAAGAGAGCAGTGAAGCTCCTCGCAGGTTTTGCAGAACACCAGAGCTTTGCGTATCGTTCATGGTCGAGGATGGAGAATGTAGCCTCACACCCACAGCACATGTAAGATCAGGCTGGTTGGGTAAAACCTGCAGAGTTCAGTTGCGAGTAACTGTAATACTTTCTTCCGTTCCTTTCCACCCAGCTGCCCTGTGGCTCTGCGAAAATGTACTGAGGTCGCAAAACCCGTGCAAAATGCCTCAGCTGCAGAAACCCACAGGCAACGCCAGCTAACTGGATGATACATGGATGATAGTAGAATGAAGGGTATGCAGGTAGTTTGATCTTAGAGTAGGTTAAAGGGTCGGCACAACATCGTGGGCCGAAGGGCCTGTACTGTGCTGTACTGTTCTATGTTCTAACTGTTAGCATGTCACAAGAGGATAACACTGAGGACTGTTGGGGATTCAGCATCTGGTGGCTAAATTGGTCTCCACTTTAACAGATGAGGCTTTGAAAGGAAAAAGCAATTTTGAGATTGTTTTCAATGAATGCCGTAAAGAGCACAGTAAGGCTCCTTTCTGTTGTTAGTTCCCTGCATTTTATTTGTGACCGTTGTCGGGGATGTGCCCAGATGTAACGGCAGTTTTCCCACCATTGAGAAAATGGCACCTGATTAGTCAGATATCTTACTTGATTTTGGAGCTGAAGGCACTTGTCAAACACACTCACAAGAATACAGGACATGACCAATTCTTCCTGATGGTACCGAGCCTCTCACATTGACTGCCCATATTGCGGTGGGACCATTGCCCACTTTAGCGAATGGAGACAGATATGAAAGCTTTGTGGTTCAAGTGCGACCTCTGTAATCTCGTCCAGCCCCACAACTCTCCAAGATAACCTTGATCCTCCAACTTTTGCTATTACATCTTAAATAATAGCTTCCAACATTTTCCCTAAGACAGATGTTAAGCTAACTGGCCTGTAGTTTCCTGCTTTCTGTCTCCCTCCTTGCAACCCAGGCAATGGTGAAAGAGGAGGTATTCAGACACTGGAGGGGTTTAAAATTGATAAAGAAGATATATTATATAGGCTGTCTGTACTGAAAGTGGATAAAACACCAGGACCGGATGAGATGCATCCATGGATACTGAGGGATGTGAGGGTGGAAATTGCAGAGGCACTGGCCATAATGTTTCACTTTTCCTTCGATTTGGGGGTGGTGCCAGAGGACTGGAGAATTGTTCAAAAAAGGGTGTAAAGATAAGCCCAGCAACTACAGGCTAGTCAGGTGGGGAAATTGCTAAAAAGAATAATTACTAGTCACTTGGACAAATGTGGGTTAATTAAGGAAAGTCAGCATGGACCGGGAAAATCATGTTTAACTAACTTGCTGGAGTTTTTTGAGGAGGTAACAGAGAGGGTTGCTGAGGGCAATGCTGTTGATGTGGTGTACATGGATTACAAAAGGTGTTTGATACAGTGTCACACAACAGACTTGTGAGCAAACTTGTAGTTCATTGAATAAAAGGGACGGTAGCAACATGGATACGAAATCGGCTGAGTGACAGGAAACAGAGAGTTGTGGTCGATGGATGATTTTAGGCTGGAGGAAGGTTTGTGACGGAGTTTCCCAGGGGTCAATGTTGGGAGCCTTGCTTTTCCTGATATATATTAATGACCGAGACCCTGGTGTACAGGGCACAATTTCAAAGTCTGCAGATGATACGAAACTTGGAAGCATTGTGAACTGTGAGGAGGATAGTGTAGAACTTCAAAAGGACATGGGCAGGTTGGTGGAATGGGAAGATGAAGTTCAATGCAGAGAAATGTGAAGTGATTAATTTTGGGAGGAAAGACATGGAGAGACAACATAAAACAAAGGGTACAATTCTAAAGAGGCTGCAGGAGCAGAGGGACCTGCATGCATATGCGCATAAGTCATTGAAGGTAGCGGGACAGGTTGAGAGTGCGATTAATAAAGCATACAGTATCCTGGGCTTTATTAATAGGGGCAGAGAGTACAAGAGCAAGGAGGTTATGTTGAACTTGTATAAGACACTAGTTAGTCCTCAGCTGGAGTGCTGCGTCCAGTTCTGGGCACCGCACTTTAGGGTATATGTGAGGGCATTGGAGAGAGTACAGTGAGTGGTTCAGGTCTGGAACGCACTGCCTGGGAACGTGGTGGAGACAGGTTCAACTGACGCATACAAAACGGAATCAGACAGTTATATGAAAAGGAAGAATGTGCAGGGTTACCGGGAGAAGGCGGGGGAATGGAACTGAGCGAATTGCTCTTTCGGAGAGCCCGTGCAGACACGATGGGCTGTGTGACCTCCTTCTGCACTGTAACAATTCTGTGATTCTGTGGGTTTTCAAAGATCTGGGATATGATACCACATAATAGACTCATGAATCAGGTCAGAGAATGAGGAGTCAGGGGACAAGTAGCAGAATAATTAGTTAGCCATTTGCAAGACAGACTGTCGGGGTAAAGGGTTGTAATTTGGAACGGCAGAAGGTGGGAAGTGATGTTCCACAAGAATCAGTGCTGTTCATAACGTATATGAATGCAGTTTACACCAAACAGGGAGGGAGGGAGGGGTGTCAACATCGTGCAAGACTGCGACACGGTGCAAGAAGCTATGAACAAACCTTCAGAATGGGCATATAATAGGCAAAAGAATTTCAACATGGTTTATATTTTGGCAACAGCATCATATGAATGTGTTAAGCATCGGCAATCTGGCTTATCAAAGAGTTTAGTTTAGTTTAGTTTAGTTTAGAGATACAGCACTGAAACAGGCCCTTCGGCCCACCGAACTAGTGCCGACCATCAACCACCCATTTATATTAATCCTACATCCCTACCACATCCCCACCTGTCCCTATATTCCCCTACCTATACTAGGGGCAATTTACAATGGCCAATTCACCTATCAACCTGCAAGTCTTTGGCATGTGGGAGGAAACCGGAGCACCTGGAGGAAACCCACGCAGACACAGGGAGAACTTGCAAACTCCACACAGGCAGTACCCAGAATTGAACCCGGGTGGCTGGAGCTGTGAGGCTGCGGTGCTAACCACTGTGTTTCCCATGATAATTCCCATTCTCTAATGAAATATTTCACAAACAAAAAAATGATTCATGAGCAACTCGGACTGCAGTTCCAAAGAATAAAATTGAAGTTGTCAGCTTTGAACACACCCCAAACTTAACTGGCATTGGAAAACTAACGGATCCCAGAGACAGGTCAAAATCAGTGGATTACAGAGACTGGGAAAATGTTAGTGCATTCTGAAATATCAAGTTATTGTAATCCAAGGAAACTCACAGGGTTTTGTAACACTCAGTTTGATCAAGGTGAGACTTGTTTAACTGGACGGGTCAAACCGTGACATCACAGAGCAAGTCTGACCCTCACACTGTCCATCACAGTGAGATCAGACATCGCAATCGGTTTGTAAACTGAGTTAATTTGAGGCAGGAGGCTGTACGAGCAGTTTTAGTGAAGGAAAGGGAGCTGCACTGACTGCAACTAACTGGCTGATCTGTCTCGGAGTGAATGTGGTCGGGGAGAAGATCTGAGCAGTTTTGTGATGGAGAAGACAGCGAGCTGAGAGAGGGAGGGAGGAAGAAAACCTTCACAAGATGGTGCGACTGACAGAGCAAATAGGTACGTTATCAATCCCTTCCATTCTTTGGAGCTGTAGGTAACATGGTCTGTAGGTAGTCATGTCTTCCAGGGGGTGAGGGAAGGGAGTGGGTGTGGTAAACAGATCATGGAAATATTGCTCGAGTTCCGTTCCGAAAAAGTTTAGATCTTATTTAAAACTGTAAAAAATCTGGAGCTCAGTCTGGGCCTCAGTCAATGATACTGAAGGAATCGGTTAGAAACACTTGTCCCAAGCATTTCTGCTGTCCTCTGACCTCATCAATCCCTCGCTCCATGCCAAGGCCCTCCTCCCAGGTCAGATGCCTCAGGTACTGCCCTCTAAAAGCCTCTCATTGTGTCAGACAAGCTCCTGGTGCCAGTGACCCTGGATCACCTGATGGCATTGCAGCCATTCTGGAGCTTCACTGTGATTCTGGAGAAGGAATCAACTGATTGACTCCAGAATCTTTAATGCTCAGCTAACATCAGAATCTGTGGCCAGGAACATCACCAGAAAAGAGACACGTCCATAAGTAATGGTGCACTCTGAATCTGCATTCAGCATTTCCAGGTTAAATGGTTTAACTAGCAGTGGAATTAGAAAATGCCTAGAGATGTCTCGTTACAATCCAGTGATTCTGATCTGTTTTTTGCTTCTTCTTCCAGACATACATGGTTGGTGTCAGGATGAGCAAGAGGAAATTTCCATCAAATTACCCACAGACTAAAGGATGAGTAACAAAAGCACAAAGAACAAGTGCATCACGACACACAACAAGCAGCACATCCTGCCCCAAACCAACTCAAAATACTACAAAGGAGGGAGCCGTGTCCCTGAAATTCTCCTCACCCCATCCCTCTGTGTCCCATCCATTTCTCAGTGCCAACTCCACATCTGTTCATTTGTTGGTTTAATTTGACGGCCAACAACAACCCAGCCACTGGTCCATCTAGACACTCCTCCGATGGCTGGAGATGGTGTGAAACTGACTCACTCTCCCTTCTGGTTTATTTCCTAACTCAACCAGGTCTATCATCCCCATCAGCTCCTCCTAGATTTACTTCGACATCTATTTTTATTGTTGTTTATGTTTATGTTTATGTTTAAAGATCCAGCACTGAAACAGGCCCTTCGGCCCACCGAGTCTGTGCCGACCATCAACCACCCATTTATACTAATCCTACACTAATCCCTATTCCTACCACATCCCCACCTGTCCCTATATTTCCCTACTACCTACCTACACTAGGGGCAATTTATAATGGCCAATTTACCTACCAACCTGCAAGTCTTTTGGCTTGTGGGAGGAAACCGGAGCACCCGGAGGAAACCCACGCAGACACAGGGAGAACTTGCAAACTCCACACAGGCAGTACCCAGAAGTGAACCCGGGTCGCTGGAGCTGTGAGGCTGCGGTGCTAACCACTGCGCCACTGTGCCGCCTAAATTGGGAAATTTGCCCC
This sequence comes from Heterodontus francisci, assembly GCF_036365525.1. Classification (NCBI taxonomy): domain Eukaryota; kingdom Metazoa; phylum Chordata; class Chondrichthyes; order Heterodontiformes; family Heterodontidae; genus Heterodontus; species Heterodontus francisci. The sequence goes on along the minus strand of NC_090393.1, from coordinate 107,998 downwards.
ACACCCTCTTCCCCATCTTAGCCCCCAGGCTGGACCTTCACGTCTGGCCCTCATGTCCCCGCATCGGCATCAAGCAGTAACCCTGCTCCAACTCCAGGCTCAGTTTGATATTGCTCAGGACTAACTGCACTGGCACTGGCTAGGACCCAGTCCGTACAGTCAGCTCTGACCAATATCGGCTGGAGCTCCACCTTGGGACTGAAGTTGAAGGTCTCGAGGGGGAACGCTCTGGTTGTTGCCTCGATTGTGTCGAGTGGGACCGGCTGGTTCAGGCCACTCGCCTGCCAGTTGCTGCCATCCCCTCCGCACAATCGGGTGAGGCCCCGGTACCAACTTGTACCGAGACCTCCCAGAATTTGAGGAAGAGTCCTCCCCTGGCGCCAGCCGGCTCTGAGGAGTCCGTGCCGACTGGTGCCAGTATAAGGCTGGCTCCCCCAAGCGCCACCAGCTAGTGTTGGTGGTCCTTCACCAGAGCCATCCTCTGGTGACACCAACCCAGCCCTGGGACATTGGTCTCCAGTTGGCAGCAGCTTATCTGGGGGACACCACCCTTGGGGGACTCGAACCCACTCAGGGTCACCTATGTTGGGGGTGATTGCCACTTTGGTGAGAGCAGTCGCAGGTCTCCGTTCACATTTTATAGATCTGTGTCTGCCTCCTCACCTCTGTGGACTCACCTTCAGCCACTCCCTGCAATTCTTAAGGGGTATCTAGGTTCCAAGGGCTCTCTCACACAGGGAGGGTATGTGTGCCTCACTGGCACCTCCCCCGAGTGGCAGGGGAACATGTGTCGAGGGTTTATCTCCATCGGCCCTCGTGTTCATGAGCTCGTAACTAATCCAGCCGCCCTCGACTCTGTTCCCCGAGATTTACTTTTATCAACCTTCCCTGTCGGTTGAGCCCTTGGATGCTTCCTGGAGGCATCCTGCCTCGGAAGCCCAGTTGGGAGCCTGAGTCAGACCACGACCTCCAGTCGTTTAGGCTTTCATGTATTTAACACGAGGATGACCTAGAGTCTGAAACTGTGGCTTCCGGAAGTCCTTTCACTTGGGGGTTTGAGACCATGCTTGGGGTTTTGCAAAAGGCCACAAGCATCGACCTTTGCTGGATTCTTTTTCCCTTGATAAGCGTCCTCCGGTTAAGGCCAAGTTAGACAGTATCCATAGGACCTCCAGCACCCTGCTTCACACCTTGCAGTTTACTGGTATCTGGTCAACTGTAGTCGTGAAGGTATCAGAAGGAAAGTTATCGCCTGGTTCCACCCACAAGTGGGATCTGGCGCAGCTTCCTGCAGGGTTTGGCACATCTCCCCCAATTCCCTACCACCATATCCACTGGGGGGGGCGGCCTCACCGGCAGGTGAGTGGGTACGGAGTGTGGACCACCTACAGAGAACATCGACTGCAGCAGCTGGCTGTGTGGGTGCCCTCATTGTAGGAGCAGAGTCTATCGCCCAGTGGATCTTGCATCACCGATTAGTATGGCCAAGCACCTTGGGCTTTCTTCAGGTACTGCAGATGCCCCTTGGTGCCGAGGCCTTCTTTGGTGAGCAAGTGGAGGAGCTGCTGCGGCAGAACCTTCAGGCATTCCCCAATTGGCATTTAAGACGTGGACACTGCTCACTCTAGAACTTAGTCTGTAGGCCCCTTCCATCAACCCACCAATACACTCACTGTCACCAATCCGCTCACCTCCAACAGCCTTTCCCAGGCTGTATCCGGAACGGAATGTCCTTTGTACCATGCTAGCTCCCTGCATTGCAGATTCGGACCTGGAATTCAGGCAGCTCGCAACACTTCATCTTTGATACCCTGTCCGGCTGCACCCCCCCACCCAAGCAGTGATCCTGCCTTTGCCAGTTGGAAGGGGGGGATCGCTCTTGGGTTAAAGAGACCAGAAGTAGTGAGTATCCTCTGAATTGGCAGCTTGAGCCTCCATGTTTCTCACAATGTGGTTTGCTTTGATGCTCAGAGAAACCATCTACCAGTGGCCATTCTGGCAGGTGACACCATGGTCTTTTAGTATTGGGACTGAGAGTCAGGGATAATTCTCCAGAAGAGAACTGTTGGGGAGATTTCTCCAGGTGAAACTTCTGGATAACTATCCCCACTGCCAGTAATGTTTCCACAGCTCGTCTTTGTCACAGCATCTGAACTCGAGCTGATGCTCTTGGGGAACACTGTCTTCCCCAGGTTCTTCAGTTAATGCTTTGACAAATGGATGATATTGGAGGAGGTCACATTCAGGATGAATGGGCTTCCAGGCCAGTGGGCCTGCTTGAGCTCACTTGGCATTTCAACAGGCTCGGTCAGGGTGTGAACGGTATATTAGGACAGTGTGCACTTTCAGACTCGGGACGGCGGGGTAAGTCAGTGTGTCTGCAGACAGACAATATGACAGTAGCCCGGTATGTCAACAGGGTGGGACTCCCTCCTGGGTCCCTCTGTCAAGGAGATACGTTGCTTCCCATTGGTGCTTGTAGGACGGGGTGACACTTTTGCTGCCACATTTGGCCGGGGTGAACAACACAACAGTCAACACACTCAGCTGCTGTGTGTAGTTCACCTTCCGAGTGGATGATCCACACTGAGGTGGTCCAGAATATCTTCAGGACTTGGCGGGGGGGGGGGGGGGGTTTACCAGATCGATCGACTTGCTCGTATCACCGGACAATCCCCAATCTGCTGGGGGACCTCAAGCAGTCATGGTGGAGGCTGGACTGTCTGTGGTTCTTTGGTTTCGCGATTCTGTTGCTCAGGGTAGCCTGATCTCCAGGATGCTCGGGAAATTTACAGCAGATGGTGGTTCTGGTTAACCCTTCATTGACCTCACAAACCGTCCTCCTTCTCCATCCTGGTGTTGAATACTGCCGGTCTGATTTCAGGAGCCCACGGAGAAAGCCAAGTTATTTGGAGATTAAAGACGACCCTACTTTTACTAAGGGAAACATCAGTTTTCATTCCAGCGTCCTCCACACACGGCTGGACACTGTCCAACTGGTGCTCAGGGTGAGAAGGGTTGAACCTGCATGGGAACAGACTCCGGCTCCCAGGACAAGTTGATGAAAGTGAGTGTTATTCGTGGGAGTCAGCGCCAGAACCAAACAGTAAGCTGAAGGAGATTTGGGTCTTTCCAGCTTCTGATTGACGGTCTGGCTGTTCAGATGGAATGCCCATCAGATTAGGGTATAGCAGCAATGTGACACTCATGGTTGTGATGCTCACTTTTATCATGTCTGTCCTTGGTCTCTTTCGCCCCTGTTCACAGACAGGCCCCTCCACCCTCCTCGCCCTCAGCACTACTTGGTTCGTCGGCAGCAGTGCGTCTAGAATATCTGAATGATGATCAGCGCCCTTGGAAGCTGATCCTTTGCAAGCTGCTCCCTTGTAAGGTTCTCTTCATTTTCCGATTGACGAGGCTTTTTCCACCCACCTGGGTGCCCCTTGGGAATTGGAGGGGGTGTTTGGTATGTAGTTTCCTTGTTCTGGGTTGTCTTTGGGTGTCAACAAGCTGAGTTCTGGGGTGTGCTAAAATTGAACACAGCACGGGAGCCGGGGAGGGACAGAGGGAGGGGAAAAGCATGTGGGCGTGCCCTCCACGGATAAGGCATTGAAAAAATGGCTTAAAAAGGAGGTCACGCCTTACCAAGTTTTCCCCAGGGAAATTGTGCCGATGCATCCCGATAATTAGATCCACATTCCCCCCCATTTGGCCGTCAATATTTCAGAGCTGATGTTCCATCCAAACATTGCTGGCTCTGTAACTCAATTCCAATCCACTGAGAGCCCAGCACAGACTATAGGAATGGCATCAGTTCCCAACAAATTCAAAGATGTCACAGTTAGCAGGGAAGTGGGAACCCTGGACATGCTAGTACAGAGCTCGAGTGCAGATGTTTGGAGACTAAGCTCTGGGGCAGTGTGTTCAAATGGTGTCTGGGAAAGCTATTGTCTTGGAAAGCAGTGGCTGAAGAGGGCTAGAGTGATCTCCTGGACTCGTTTCGATCGCCTAAGGGGGTCGGAGAGGAACTTCCCAGATCTTTTTCCCAAATTGGCCTGGGTTTTTATGTCTGGTTTTTCGCCTCTCTCAGGAGATCACATGGTCGAGGGTGGGGTGGGGAGTCAATCTGTGTTGCGATGAGAAGGCATCGCAGTTGTGTGGGACGTGCTGGACGGAGCAGACAGGAACCTATCCATCCGTCAATTCTCTATCAAGTCACGTTAATTCAACGACTTCAATGTGAAATCTGGAAATAAACGTGGATTCAAATTGGACAAACATTCTGTGTTTTTTTCTGATTTGTGCGCGGGCTAGAATAAGGACCAGAAAAGCGAAGAGAAGAGTTCTCTTCATCTTCAGTTTGTTTTATTCATTCATGGGATGCGGGCGTTGCTGGCGAGGCCAGCACTTATTGCCCATCCCTTCTTGAAGAAAGCTGTGTGGTTTGTGAGGCTATTTCAGAGGGCTGCTTAGAGTCAACCAGGATGGCAGATTTCCTTCCCTGAAGGACATTAGTGAGCCAGATGGGTTGCTCCAACAATCCCCTACTTTCATGCACACCATCACTGATACAAGATTTTTAATTCCAAATTCTGATTTGATTAACTGAATTTCAATTCCCCAGCTGTCTTGGTGGGATTTGAACTTGTGTCTCTGGATTACTAGTCCAGTAATATGACCACGATGCCAGTCTATTGCCCTTAGACAGAGCTGCTGATTGGGTGAACTCTCTGAGCCACTTACCAGGTACGACCTGAACTGAATCCCCAGTCAGCTACACAAACGTACATAAAGATTATCAGATCCATCGAGCTCGCCTCATCCAGTAGACAGTAGAACCTCACGCTCTCCCATCCCTCCTTACATATTAATGTAATCTCTTGGAATGGAAAGGACCCTCGCCAATTCAGGATAATCCTCTGGGCAGCTGCTCTGTCAACACCCTGAGGCTCCAGGAGGACACATCATAATCTAACCTGGCCACTAACTCCATGTAACTCACAATGTCCTCTCAGGAACTTAGCCAGTTCCTCTTTTAAAGGTCTCTCTGTTACACGTGTTTGTTCCAGAGGGTGACGAGCCTGTGACAAGTGATGGAGTGGTACAGCACAGAAGACCATTCGGCCCATCGTGCCTGTGACAGATCTTGACTGGAGCCGCACACCCAGTCAGTCCCACCTGACCCAAACCTTGCCCAAATACAAACTGGTGGGAAGGAAAGAGACATACACTAAATACATGGAGAGCAGGGGACAGCAAGACAAGGGCAAATACAAAGATTAGAAGGAAGGTTTAAAAAAACACAATGAGGGCAAAGAGGAAGTGTGAAATTAAATTATCAAGGAATATAAAACAAAAGAGTAAAATATTTTACAGACACATAAATAAAACAACTGGAAGTCTCGATGGGAATTGATGTTACGGGGGGTTGGGCTAGGGTCGGGCCGTTGTTTTTGGGGTTAGATTTTAGGGTCCTGGATGGGTCTGGGGCGGGGGTTACATGAGTGTTGTGGGGATTTGGGTTAGGGCTAAGGCTGGGGCTGGGGTCGGGGCCTTAAGTTTCGGTCTTTGGGTTTAGGGTTAGGGAGCGTTAAGGTTAGGGCTGGGTCTAGGGAGCGAGGGCCACACTGGGCCAGTCACGGTCGCAGGTGCGGTCAAGAATCCGGGCCAGCCTCAGGGTTTGGTTACATTAAGTTCTCGGTTAGCATTAGGGTATTTGGGCAACAGGGGTTTGTCTAGGGTTCTGCCATAGTATGTGTAACCGATTACAAAGTAATTCATGACAACGCTACATCATCGCCGACGTCATCAATATGCGCCGCGGTGCGCACATGTGCAGACGGTTTCATGCCCTCTGCGCATGCGCTGCGGTCCGGCTTGCCAGGACCGTTTTGCGCATGCGCAGATGACGTCATCGCGTTACGCCGTCTTCCTTGGGCAATGCGCCAGGTTGACCTCTGCGCATGCGTCAAAGCTTCGGCGCGAGTTTTTGAAAGTGGAAGGAGGAGAGGTTTCGTCGGGCATTTTCTCGCATTTTATCTGAATTATTTGTTTGTTTTGGAGACTTGCTTCATTTTTATTTGACACAGGAGATTGTTCCAAGGTAAGTTGCTCTGCCTTTGTAAGTTGCTTTGAAAACATTTCCATTGTCTGGGCCACCGCATGTTCTCCAGTCCCTGTTGTGAGTTGCTGTGTGCAGGCAGTACATGTGCTGCAACCTACCGTCTTAACGGTCACTTTCGTTTTTGTAACGTTTTAATGGAGTGCATTCTGTATTTCTTATCTCATCTCATGTTTCCTGTGAGGAGACTGGACTGGCTGCGGCAACAGACTCTCCGCTGGCAGCAAGGACTGGCTGATGAGATGGAGCCATTTACTATGCCCAACAATTGCCCGGAAGCACCTTCGGATGGAGGTGGCCACGTGCTGGACATCAGTCACGTGTCACAAACCCTGGATCCTGAGTGTCTCACCCCCTGGCCTAATGATCTGATGGACCATACATATGCCTGCCTGTTCAAAGCTCCACTTCCCCTACCTGCGGTACCCTCTCCTTGCTGCTCAGTTACACAGTCACCTGTTCCTGCACCCATCAGAGCAGTGCACATGGACACACAGTTACCTGCTCCTACACCCATCAGAGCAGTGCACATGGACACACAGTTACCTGCTCCTACACCCATCAGAGCAGTGCACATGGACACAAAGTTACCTGCTCCTACACCCATCAGAGCAGTGCACATGGGCACACAGCCACCTGCTCCTACACCCATCAGAGCAGTGCACATGGACACACAGTTACCTGCTCCTACACCCATCAGAGCAGTGCACATGGGCACACAGCCACCTGCTCCTACACCCATCAGAGCAGTGCACATGGACACACAGCCACCTGTTTCCCCATCCGCCTTTGAAACAACCATGCAGAGCCTTGTGAGACTCCGCAATTGCCAGCTGCTGCCTGTCAAGCAGAGAGGGTGTCCAAAGGGGTCAAGCACTTGGGGAACATTCAGCAAGAAGAGACTGAGCACTAAAAGAAACAAGCATGCCGTGTCCAGTGGTAGCAGAAATGTGAATGCTCTTGCTGTGAACACAACTGGTGATAGTAGTAGGCAGGATTAAATGGGAATGGATGGGAAGACGCACGAGTAACATAACCACTAGCAGGGAACTGCTGGGCTAAATGGCCAGCTTTATGTTCATAGCCCAAAAGAAATGTGCTTCTTTTCCAGCACCCTCACATCATTCATGTTTTCCCTGAGAGCAGCATTGAACCATCACGAGATAGGGGCAGTAACATCATCCTGCCTCCTACAGCTGAGGTGGGTACTAAGTGATTCATTGGCGGTGTTATCAGTACATGCCTTTACCGCAGAACACAAAGCATTCTCAACTGTAATTTCATTGGAGGGAGGGAAGCTCTGACACTGATGTTCTTTCCTTATTTCCTTTCATGTAAAACGTGCCCTTGAGAAAACAATCCTTGACACTTAAGGACGGCATTCCAGCAAAGGAGGCAGTGCGGGAGAGGACGCAAGGATGTGCTGATTCCTGCATCTGAGGTGGGTAATAAGTGCTTCATTGGCGACGTTATCAATTGGTGCCTTCACTGCAGAACTTAAAAAGGTGTGCACAACAGTAATTTCAGTGGATGGAGGGAGGCAAGCTCTGACTCTGATTTGCTTTATTTCTTTTCATGTAAAAGATGCCGTCGAGAAAACAATCCTTGAGACTTAAGGTCAGCATTCAAGCAACGAAGGCAACTGGATCATGCTGCGGAGCTCATCACGATGTGGAAAGGAACATTGCATTTATGGATGAATTGGGAATGCACATTGGGATGCGCTTGGGGAACATTCAACAAGAATAGACTGAGCTCAGACTCTTGTGACTTTGCCTTCTTCACATGGACAATACAGTAGTGGAATAGAGAGCCAAGCATTCATTCACCACAAGGCTCTCCAGGAACAATCTCTTTAGCTGTGCATAGCAGAGACTCGGCCTGTCTGTCTAACGGGAATGCTGGACACAACACTCATGTATCCATGCACAGCAGTGCCTCGGATGCTTAATGAACTTAATAAAACTTCTCAATAATTAACCCCAGAATTGTTGAGGTTTTGTTTTGCATGCTATTTCCCCGACTTTGCAACTGCACTTCAGATATTCAACTATGGTGGAGGGGTGGAGGTAGGGGGGTAGAGGGAGGGGTGGAGGTAGGGGGGTAGATGGAGAGGGGGGAGGGGTGGGGAGAGCAGGGAGGGGTGGGGAGAGGGTGCATGCAAAATGCAGGGACCAGACAGTTGCATTGCCTGAAGTACTGTGGAGAAGTAGGGGAGAAGCAACTGGATTGGGCATCCGCAGCTGGAGGGAACGGCTGAATGGAGAGGGTCGGATGCGAGAGGCCGTAGAGAGCTGCGGGGAGCGAGTGTGCGAAGACCTTGGTGTCGCCGGGTCCAGGGACTGGCCGGTAAGTCTTTTGCTGTTGTGTTTCTGGCGAATGCACAGAAAAAGGCACTCCTCTTCCGCTCCGCTGCTCCCCCCCCACTCTCCCCCACACTCCCACTCCTGCCCTTCACCCCCAACCCTCCCTCTCTTTCCCCCCCCCTCCTCTCTTCCCCCACTCCCTCCTCTCTTTCCCGCCCCCCTCCCCCCGACACCCTCAACGCTGCTCTCCCCGGCCCCCGCGCTGCTCTCTCACTCCGGCCATTGTATACTGCCACGTGTTCGTTAGGTTGCCTCTGTGTGATTCTTTGAGCAGCGCCATCTTTAGTCCTGGCAGCTGCTACAGTCGCAACCTGTGACGTTTTCGTGGCACATGCTGTATTTGCACATGTGCCAAAACAGCGCCACCTACCGTTCGCGTTGTCAACAAATGCGGCCAACCGATTATGACTTTTGTCATTTTCGGCCTGGTCCATTTGGGCTTTTGGGTTTTAGATTATTAATATTGTTTAATTGGGTTCCCCAGTGCACCAATTTTCTTTGGGTAGATGGGCTACTTCTAAGGCTAGCATTAGTGTCCGAGATGGTTGTGGATGGTGTGCTGTGTTCCCATGGATTAGGGGTATGTGGAGTTCAGGATTGTTTTGGATGTGTTACGTTTTAAGTATGGGTGAAGAAATATTTGCTGTCCTACATTTGGTTCAGACCCTTTGGTAACTGGGTTTGTAATGTTAAGATCCACCATCTCTCTTTCCTTTTCCTTTGTATTGGTGTCCAATTCAAGTTAGTTTCAAGCCCCATGATTTCCAGGGACTGAATTCCATGTTGCATAAAATGTCTGGTTATCGCCTTGTCTTCCTTTCCTGTCCGGATGGAACTAAGGTGTCCCGTAAATCTAGTTCTTAAAGTGTTCCCTGTTTCCCCGATATATAAAATGTGGCACTGTTTACATCGAATTACATAGACTACATTTTGTTGCTCGCATGTAATTCTTTGCTTTATTAAAGCGGTTTTTCCTGTGTTCTCGTTTTGCAAGATTTTTAAGACCTTTAGGTGTTTACATGTTCCACATTGTCTGTCACCGCAATTTGGTACGGTTTGTGCCTTTACGCTACTGGTGACCAATAGGTCTTTTAGGTTTTTGCCTCTTTTGAAAGCTGATGTTATGCTATATTGGCTCAGCGAGTTAACATCCCCTTTTAACTTTTCAAAATGGTTTCTCACTACCCTATTTATCTGTTGAGTTGTTGCGCCGTACGTTGTAACAAGTGGTAGTCTTGTAGTTGGCCTATACCGTGGCTGTGGGTTCTCCATCTCTCTCAGGAAATTGGACTTGATATGTCTGAGGAATCTCTTTGTGTACCCCCTCCGTCTCAGTGCGGTGAAAAGGGTGGTGACCGCTTTGTTGAAATCTTGCAGTTTTGTGGATATGCGGTGGAACCGCATGAGTTGTGACTTTACCAGTCCCCTAAAAGTGTGCCTGGGATGATGGCTTTTAGTGTGCAGGAGTGTATGTGTGTCAGTTACTTTGAAGAATACCTTTGTTGCTAATTTGTGACTGTTGTTCTCTAGTGGCAACTTAAAAACTGTAGTGTCGAGAAAGTCAATGCTTTCCTTGTGTGTTGTGGCTTTAATTTTAATGGAGGGGTGATGATTATTGAGAGTGTTGATGAAATCTTCTAATTCTGATTCTGTGTGGGTCCAAACCCCCCATATATCATCCAAGTACCTATAATAGCACATTGGGCTCTTGGGACACTTTTTGAAGACACTCTCCTCCCAGTCTGCCATGTAAATGTTTGCATAGGCCGGGGCAAACTTTTTGCCCATAGCTGTGCCCTTAATTTGGAGGTACGATTCCCCATCGAATTCAAAGTTATTTTTTGTTAAACCCAGATGTAGTAGCTGAATTATAGCTTCATCTGGTCTTTTAGGGTGGGGAAATTTAGTGAGTGCATTTTTAACCACCTGGATACCTCTGTTTGTTTCTATATTTGTATATAGGCTTTCGATGTCCATGGTAAAAAGGGCATTAGGGGGTACGGTCAACGAGTTAACTATTTCTGTGAAGTGATATGTGTCCTTGATATAACTGGGATGTTTCTGGGCCAAGGGGTTCAGGAATGAATCAATGTATTCAGCTACCCTGTAGGATTCACTACCACAGTCTGACACAATGGGTCTTCCCGGTGGTATCTCCCCTGGAATTGTCCATGTATCTGGATGTTTATGTATTTTGGGCAGTATGTAAAACTTTCTGGGCCGCGGTTGTTCCCCTCTCAGGTATTCAACCTGTTTCCGTTTAATAAATTTAGACTTTTGGAGTCGTTCTAATATATTGTCAATCTCTTTTTGTGTTTCGTGAAAGATGGGTTTTGTTAATTTAATGTAGTGGTCCGTATTATTTAATTGTCTGTGTGCTTCAAACAGGTACTGTTGTTTGTCCATGAGAACTATACTACTGCCCTTATCTGCTGGTTTTATTATGATGTTCGGGTTAGTTTTTAATTCCCTAATCGCCTGCCTTTCTCTTCTGGTGAGACTTTGTTTGTCTTTTGATGCAGGGATTTTTTTTTCTGTTTCTGATTGATTTTCTTTAGTAGAAATTAAAACCTCGGTCTGCCCGTTTGTGTGAAAGATTGTCTGAAACTGAGTCACTGAAGTCATCTGTCAGTTTAATCTTAACCTTCTCCTGTGGTCCTGTAGGGTGGGAAATGCCTTTGATAGATTTCCCCTCGGCCAAGGCTCTGCTTTCCTCGGGTTAAACTCTTTTGCTGTTTAAGGATTTCATCCATTTATTAATTATAATACTTGCTGCATTCTCTCTCCAGTGAATGTGTTCAGAGACTAATCCTGGAAAGATTTGGCCGCTGGTGCTGGAATGTAGCTCCTGGTTTTTATCACTGATTTAACTCCTGGATTGAGTCAGTGATTAATGACAATTGAAATCAAGATTTTTCACATTTCTGTGATTCCAATTTGTCCAGGATTGCAGTGACAATGTGAGTGTTCTGTTAATCTGAGGGAATGGGGTCAAGCGTCATCCAATACGGCTGGTGTTAGGATTGGATTATTTGTAATCCGGTTTCCCGTGGTTTGTTGTGACTCCCTTTAACCTCAACCATTGTTTTTATTTTAAGTTTGCCTTGAAAGGTTTTTTTTTTAGGGTTCCAACTTTTTGCTTTGGCAATAGCTTCTTGCAGGCAGTCAGCCCGATATCAACCACAGCCTCACAGCTCCAGCGACCTGGGTTCAATTCTGGGTACTGCCTGTGTGGAGTTTGCACGTTCACCCTGTGTCTGCGTGGGTTTTCGCCGGGTACTCCGGTTTCCTCCAACTACCAAAGACTTGCAGGTTGATAGGTAAATTGGCCATTATAAATTGCCCCTAGTGTAGGTAGATGGTCGGGGAATATAGGGACAGGTAGGTATGTGGTAGGACCATGGGATTAGTGTAGGGTTAGTATAAATGGGTGGTTGATGGTCGGCACAGACTCGGTGGGCCGAAGGGCCTGTTTCAGTGCTGTATCTCTAAATAAAAATAAAATAAAATCATCCAATTTTTTTTGAAGGTTAGTTTTGTAATGGTCGATTAAAATTTGTTTTGTCTGCTTCGCCCAGTTTTGGGAATTTGAAGCCATTTTGTTTTCTCAGTGTTTTCCATGATGGGGTTTTCTGGTTTTAGGAAAATTGTTAATGTATCTGCCTGTCTTACAATGCCTTTCTGAGGCTGGCTTTGACTCTCTGCCAATAATAGATGGTGAATTGTCTGGGCCATTTTATAAATTGGTCCAACTGTGATAGGAAAGCTGTGTCTAGCTAACGGAAATGTGTGTGTACCAAAGTTGGAACACCTTCACGCCCGCATGACGTCCATTATATTGTCCACTCTCTGTGTAGAAAGTGCAAAAAGAGGTTGAAAAGCTGTTACCATGGGATTCCCGCCAGCCTACCACTGATGTGTCGAATATACGAATTAGGAGCAGGAGTAGGCCACTCAACCCCTTGATCCTGCTCCGCATTCAATAAGTTCAAGGCTGAACTGATTGCTCCATGTTTCCACCTACCCCTGATAACTTCCACCCTCTTTGCTTATCAAAAATCTATCTACCTCTGCCTTAAAAATATTCAAAGACTCTGCTTCCACTGCCTTTTGAGGAAGAGAATTCCAAAGTCTCACGACCCTCGGAGAGAAAAAAATTTCTCCTCATCTCTGTCTTAAATGGGTGACCCCTTATTTTTAAACAGTGACCCCTAGTTCGAGATTCTCCCACAAGGGGAAACATCCTTTCCACATCCACCCTGTCAAAACCACTCAGGATCTTATATGTTTCAATCAAGTCGCCTCTTACTCTTCTAAACTCCAGTGGATACAAGCCCAGCCTGTCCGATCTTTCCTCATAAGACAACCCACCCATTCCAGGTATTAGTCTAGTAAACCTTCTCTGAATTGCTTCCAATGCATTCACATCCTTCCTTAAATAAGGAGACCAGTACTGTACACAGTACTCCAGATGTGGTCTCACCAATGCCCTGTATAGCTGAAGCATAACCTCCCTACTTTTGTATTCAATTCCCCTTGTAATAGAATAATATTCTATTAGCTTTCCTAATTACCTGCTGTACCTGCATACTGACCTTTTGTGATTCATGCACTCGGACCACCCAGATCCCTCTGCGTCTCAGAGCTCTGCAATCTCTCACCATTTAGATAATATGCTTCTTTTTTATTCTTCCTGCCAAAGTGGACAATTTCACACTTTCGCAGTGGTTAGCACCATAGCCTCACAGCTCCAGCGACCCAGGTTCGATTCTGGGTACTGCCTGTGCGGAGTTTGCAAGTTCTTCCTGTGACTGCGTGGGTTTCCGTTGGGTGCTCCGGTTTCCTCCCAAAGACTTGCAGGTTGATAGGTAAATTGGCCATTGTAAATTGCCCCTAGTGTAGGTAGATGGTGGGGATGTGGTACCGAATATGGGATTAGTATAAATGGGTGGTTGTTGGTCGGCAGAGACTCGGTGGGCCGAAGGGCCTGTTTCGGTGCTGTATCTCTAAATAAAATTAAAATAAAATAAATAAAAAATATTCCATTTGCCAGGTCTTTTCCCACTCACTTAACCTAAATATATCTCCCTGATTCAGTTGGTATCCTCGCAGAGAATAATTCTCTCTGATGTTTTGTTGTTCACTTTTTTGTCTCCTGCCCCAAGCTAGTTGAACTCACAAAGTGTTTTCTTTAATTTTAGACTTTGTTAAATTTTCTATTTTGTTTTCGGGTAATACAACACTGCCATCTAGTTGTTTTGCCAGGTTCCTACAGGTCTGTGTAAAATAATTTTCCAAACTGGAAAGTAGAGTAGAGGTTTGGATATAGTTTACCTTCCTGTTTTGGCACTATGTGACAATAACACTGCTATGCTAATATGTCGAGTTTAAAAGTTCATTTTATTTTCTGAATTTTTATTTTCATTTAAGGAGTTATGCAGAAATTGGTCGTGTTTCTGAGGATTAATAACTTCCAGGTTTGAAACAGGTGTGAACCTAAGCATGACTGTTTTCCTCCAAGTGTCAGCACAGTTAACATTCACCCCATGCAAGTGCCAGGCAATGACCATCTCAAACAAGAGAGAATCTAACCGTCTCCCCTTGATGTTTGATGGCATTACGATTGCTGAATCCCCGCACTATCAACATCTTGGGGGTTACCAGTGACCAGAAACTGAACTAGACCGGCCACATAAATACCGTGGCTACAAGAGCAGGTCAGAGGCTGGGAATTGTGTGGTGAGTAACTCACCTCCTGACTCCCCAAAGCCTGTCCACCATCTACAAGGCACAAGTCAGGAGTGTGATGGTATACTCTCCACTTGCCTGGATGGGTGCAGCTCCAACAACACTCAAGAAGCTCGACACCATCCAGGACAAAGCAGCCCACTTGATTGGCACCCCATCTACAAACATTCACTCCCTCCACCACCGATGTACAGTGGCAGCAGTGTGTACCATCTACAAGATGCACTGCAGCAATGCACCAAGTCTTCTTAGACAGCACCTTCCAAACCCGCGACCTCTACCAACTAGAAGGACAAGGGCAGCAGACGCATGGGAACACCAACACCTGCAAGTTCCCCTCCAAGTCACACACCATCCTGACTTGGAACTATATTGCCGTTCCTTCACTGTCGCTGGGTCAAAATCCTGGAACTCCCTTCCTAACAGCACTGTGGGTGTACCTACCCCAAATGGACTGCAGCGGTTCAAGTGTCATTTGCCTGGCACTTGTGTGGCACGAATGTTACTTGCCACTTATCAGCCCAAGCCTGGATATTGTCCAGGTCTTGCTGCATTTCTATGCGGACTGCTTCTGTATCTGAGGAGTCTCTCCCCCATCTCTGTCTGTTTCTGTCTCTCTCCCTCCTCTCTCTATCACTCTCTCCCCTTCTCCACCTCCCCACCCCCTGTGTCTTCTGAGTTCCCCACTCCCCGTTCAGTGTTCCCTGCAGCAGCCATTTCCACAACCCGACACTTACCATGCCTGTATTATTTAAATTGTGTTGAGTGGAGGTGGTGACCTGTCCAGTTTGCAGGATTTACTGAACTGTGCAAAAGCAGTCGGGGCGGCTGCTCCCACAACACCTGTCCTGCATTCCACCAATCAGCGCTAACGCTACCTGGGCAGCCCCTGTCAGTCAGAGAGAGTGACTAATCCCCTTCCCCCTGCCCGCCAGGCACAGGTCTGTCCTACACCCTTCACCTGACATACGTGGGAGTCGTCAATCAGAGCTCGGCAACATAAAAGCAAATTGCTGCAGATGCTGGAAATCTGCAATAAAACCAAAACGCACTGGAAATACTCCGCAGGTCTGGCAGCATCTGCGGAGAGAGAAGCAGAGTTAACGTTTCAGCTCAGTGACCCTTCCTCAGAACAGGCAAAGGTTAGAAATGTTAACAGGCTTTAAGCAAATGCAAACGAAAATCCTGTCGGAGAGAAGAGCAGAACTTCTTCAAGGTAGGCATTCCTGGAAGAGAAGTAGCAGTGAATCAAACACTAAAAACGCTTTGAACGGGTTTGGTTGGGTGACCAGGCTTTACTTCAAACCCCTCCTCACACTAACAGCACATACATGGTATGACCGCACTAGAGCCCAGCCGAGCATAGGAAACTGTGCTGGCTGCACCTGAAATGGCCAGCTGTACAGTTCACATCACTTTATAGATCCAAGTTTCTGTAAGGTTGGCACCAGTCGTGCCATAGAGTGAAAATTACAGCCGGGAGAGAGAGAGAGAGAGGGAAAGCAACTCACTTTAAAAAGGCAGTTGGGAAAAGAAGACTCGAAGGCATAAGATTAACAGGAATAGGGGAATGGACAGGGCAATGGGACGAATTGGGGGAGGGTGAGACCATGGAGAGATTCAAACACAAGAATGAGAAAATTAAGGTGCTGACAGACGGGGAGCCAATGTAGGTCAGTGAGCACAGAGGAGACTCTCTGACTGTCTGGTAACAGAAACCATTGAGCACGTATCTGGTGTGTACAATTGACGTTCAGTAGTTTTTTAAGTCAGAGTTTAAATGTTGCTTGTTTTGTGATGAAGACAACAGCAGAAAGGCAAGCACAAGATGCTGGTGAGGCAAGTTGTGCTAACAATTTGTTTATGGGGTTATGACGTCCCACTGTGATCGCAGCCCTCGCCTGCTTTCAGTTAGTCAATTATAAACTCATTGATTTTATCTCATGTCTATTTGTTCTCAGGATATGGGTGACGCTGTCAAGGATGGCATTACTTTCCCGTGTTACCGTGAGAAAATGGTGGGTCTTCATCCTGAACCACTGCAGTCCCTGTTGTGAAGGTGTTCCCACAATACTGTAACAGAAAGGATTTCAGGCTTTTGACCGAGTGATGATGCAGGAACAGTGATATATGTCCAAGTCTAGATGGGGTGTGGCCTGGAGGAGGGAATATGGAGGTGATGGTGTTTCATTTGAGTCTGAGCCAAATTCCACCCCCTCCCCTCTGTCTCCTGTCCCCTTTATGCCAATTGTAGGAATCCTACTGTCACCCTGCACGTGAAAAGTACTTATGGTAAAATACCAAACACAAAGGGTTGACATTTGGGGATGCAGTTCACTTTCTAGGCTATTGGTAATGAGCTGGGGCTGAAAAGTATGATGAAAAGTTTAAAACTGAGACCAAGAGACAATGTACGTTAGGGAGCACAGGGTGATGGGTGAACGGGACTTCGTGCAAGGTAGGATACGGGCAGCAGAGGTTCAGATGAGCTCAGTTTATGGGAGGGACAAGGTGGAGAGAATTGGAATAGTCGAGTGTGGAGCCAAAAAAACACAGACGAAGGACTCAGGAGCAGAGGAGCTGAGGCAGAGACCGAGACGGTGATGTTATGGAGGTGAAAGTAGGTGGTCTGGGTGATTTGAGGATCTGGGGTTTGGAATCAGGCACAGAGACGGTGATGTTATGGAGGTGGAAGTAGACGGTCTGGGTGATTTGAGGATCTGGGGTTTGGAATCAGGGACAGAGACGGTGATGTTATGCAGGTGGAAGTAGGTGGTCTGGGTGATTTGAGGATCTGGAGTTTGGAATCAGAGACAGAGACGGTGATGTTATGGAGGTGGAAGTAGGTGGTCTGGGTGATTTGAGGATCTGGGGTTTAGAATCAGGCACAGAGACGGTGATGTTATGGAGGTGGAAGTAGACGGTCTGGGTGATTTGAGGATCAGGGGTTTGGAATCAGGGACAGAGACGGTGATGTTATGGAGGTGGAAGGAGGCGGTCTGGGTGATTTGAGGATCTGGGTTTGGAATCAGGGTCAGAGACAGTGATGTTATGCAGGTGGAAGTAGGTGGTCTGGGTGATTTGAGGATCTGGCGTTTAGAATCAGGTACAGAGACGGTGATGTTATGGAGGTGGAAGTAGACGGTCTGGGTGATTTGAGGATCTGGGGTTTGGAATCAGGGACAGAGACGGTGATGTTATGAAGGTGGAAGTAGGTGGTCTGGGTGATTTGAGGATCTGGGGTTTGGAATCAGAGACAGACGGTGAAGTTATGGAGGTGGAAGTAGGTGGTCTGGGTGATTTGAGGATCTGGGGTTTGGAATCAGAGACAGAGACGGTGATGTTATGGAGGTGGAAGTAGGTGGTCTGGGTGATTTGAGGATCTGGGTTTGGAATCAGGGACACAGGTGGTGATGTTATAGAGGTGGAAGTAGGTGGTCTGGGTGATTTGAGGATCTGGGGTTTGGAATCAGGGACAGAGACGGTGATGTTATGGAGGTGGAAGTAGGCGGTCTGGGTGATTTGAGGATCTGGGGTTGGATTCTTGGTGACGAATCCATTGTGTATTAAACCATCAGGGAACCACACTCGCCTCACTTATACTGTTCACCTGGTAACGTGTCCTGTGCGTATTAAACAAAGAACAAAGAACAAAGAAAATTACAGCACAGGAACAGGCTTTTCGGCCCTCCAAGCCTGCACCGATCCAGATCCTCTACCTAAACATGTCGCCTATTTTCTAAGGGTCTGTATCTCTTTGCTTCCTGCCCATTCATGTATCTGTCTAGATACATCTTAAAAGACGCTATCGTGTTCGCATCTACCACCTCCGCTGGCAATGCGTTCCAGGCACCCACCACCCTCTGCGTAAAGAACTTTCCACGCATATCCCCCCTAAACTTTTCCCCTCTCACTTTGAACTCGTGACCCCTAGTAGTTGAATCCCCCACTCTGGGAAAAAGCTTCTTGCTATCCACCCTGTCTATACCTCTCATGATTTTGTACACCTCAATCAGGTCCCCCCTCAACCTCCGCCTTTCTAATGAAAATAATCCTAATCTACTCAACCTCTCTTCATAGCTAGCGCCCTCCATACCAGGCAACATCCTGGTGAACCTCCTCTGCACCCTCTCCAAAGCATCTACATCCTTTTGGTAATGAGGCGACCAGAACTGCACGCAGTATTCCAAATGTGGCCGAACCAAAGTCCTATACAACTGTAACATGACCTGCCAACTCTTGTACTCAATACCCCGCCCGATGAAGGAAAGCATGCCGTATGCCTTCTTGACCACTGCGTTGTCACCTTCAGGGAACAATGGACCTGAACACCCAAATCTCTCTGTACATCAATTTTCCCCAGGACCTTTCCATTTACTGTATAGTTCACTCTTGAATTGGATCTTCCAAAATGCATCACCTCGCATTTACCCTGATTGAACTCCATCTGCCATTTCTCTGCCCAACTCTCCAATCTATCTATTTTCTGCTGTATTCTCTGACAATCCACTTCACTATCTGCTACTCCACCAATCTTAGTGTCGTCTGCAAACTTGCTAATCAGACCACCTATACTTTCCTCCAAATCATTTATGTATATCACAAACAACAGTGGTCCCAGCACGGATCCCTGTGGAACACCACTGGTCACACGTCTCCATTTTGAGAAACTCCCTTCCACTGCTACTCTGTCTCCTGTTGCCCAACCAGTTCTTTATCCATCTAGCTAGTACACCCTGGATCCCATGCGACTTCACTTTCTCCATCAGCCTACCATGGGGAACCTTATCAAACGCCTTACTGAAGTCCATGTATATGACATCTACAGCCCTTCCCTCATCAATCAACTTTGTCACTTCCTCAAAGAATTCTATTAAGTTGGTTAGACATGACCTTCCCTGCACAAAACCATGTTGCCTATCACTGATAAGCCCATTTTCTTCCAAATGGGAATAGATCCTATCCCTCAGTATCTTCTCCAGCAGCTTCCCTACCACTGACGTCAGGCTCACCGGTCTATAATTACCTGGATTATCCCTGCTACCCTTCTTAAACAAGGGGACAACATTAGCAATTCTCCAGTCCTCCGGGACCTCACCCGTGTTTAAGGATGCTGCAAAGATATCTGTTAAGGCCCCAGCTATTTCCTCTCTCGCTTCCTTCAGAAACCTGGGATAGATCCCATCCGGACCTGGTGACTTGTCCACCTTAATGCCTTTTAGAATACCCAACACTTCCTCCCTCCTTATGCCGACTTGACCTAGAATAATCAAACATCTGTCCCTAACCTCAACATCCGTCATGTCCCTCTCGTCGGTGAATACCGATGCAAAGTACTCGTTTAGAATCTCACCCATTTTCTCTGACTCCACGCATAACTTTCCTCCTTTGTCCTTGAGTGGGCCAATCCTTTCTCTAGTTACCCTCTTGCTTCTTATATATGAATAAAAGGATTTGGGATTTTCCTTAACCCTGTTTGCTAAAGATATTTCATGACCCCTTTTAGCCCTCTTAATTCCTTGTTTCAGATTGGTCCAAAGCTTGGTCTTTCTTCAGCCGCCTAGACCTTATGTATGCTTCCTTTTTCCTCTTAGCTAGTTTCACAATTTCACCTGTCATCCATGGTTCCCTAATCTTGCCATTTCTATCCCTCATTTTCACAGGAACATGTCTCTCCTGCACGCTAATCAACCTCTCTTTAAAAGCCTCCCACATATCAAATGTGGATTTATCTTCAAACAGCTGCTCCCAATCTACATTCCCCAGCTCCTGCCGAATTTTGGTATCGTTGGCCTTCCCCCAATCTTCCTTTAGGACCGCTCTCGTCTTTGTCCATGAGTATTCTAAAACTTACGGAATTGTGATCACTATTCCCAAAGTAGTCCCCGACTGAAACTTCAACCACCTGGCCGGGCTCATTCCCCAACACCAGGTCCAGTATGGTCCCTTCCCGAGTTGGACTATTTACATACTGCTCTAGAAAACCCTCCTGGATGCTCCTTACAAATTCTGCTCCATCTAGACCTCTAACACTAAGTGAATCCCAGTCAATGTTGGGAAATTTAAACTCTCCTATCACCACCACCCTGTTGCTCCTACATCTTTCCATAATCTGTTTACATATTTGTACCTCTATCTCACGCTCGCTGTTGGGAGGCCTGGAGTACAGCCCCAACATTGTTACCGCACCCTTCCTATTTCTGAGTTCTGCCCATATTGCCTCACTGCTCGAGTCCTCCATAGTGCCCTCCTTCAGCACAGCTGTGATATCCTCTTTGACCAGTAATGCAACTCCTCCACCCCTTTTACCTCCTTCTCTATCCCGCCTGAAGCATCGATATCCTGGGATATTTAGTTGCCAATCGTGCCCTTCCTTCAACCAAGTCTCAGTAATAGCAATAACATCATACTCCCAGGTACTAATCCAAGCCCTAGGTTCATCTGCCTTACCTACTACACTTCTTGCATTAAAACAAATGCACCTCAGACCACCAGTCCCTTTGCGTTCATTATCCGCTCCCTGCCTACTCTTCCCCTTAGTCACGCTGACTTCATTATCTAGTTCCTTACAGGCTTTAGTTACTACCTCCTTACTGTCCACTGACCTCCTCATTTGGTTCCCACCCCCCTGCCACATTAGTTTAAACCCTCCCCAACAGCGTTAGCAAAAGCCCCCCCAAGGACATTGGTTCCAGTCCGGCCCAGGTGTAGACCGTCCAATTTGTAATAGTCCCACCTCCCCCAGAACCGGTCCCAATGTCCCAAAAATCTGAACCCCTCCCTCCTGCACCATCTCTCAAGCCACGCATTCATCCTGACTATTTTTTCATTTCTACTCTGACGAGCACGTGGCACTGGTAGCAATCCTGAGATTACTACCTCTGAGGTCCTACTTTTTAACTTGGCTCCTAACTCCCTAAATTCTGCTTGTAGGACCTCATCTCATTTTGTACCTATATCATTGGTGCCTATGTGCACAACGACAACTGGCTGTTCACCCTCCTCCTTCAGAATGTTGTGCAGCCGATCTGAGACATCCCTGACCCATGCACCTGGGAGGCAACATACCATTCGGGAGTCTCGTTTTCGACCACAGAACCGCCTATCTACTCCCCTTACAATCGAATCCCCTATGACTGTAGCCCTTCCACTCTTTTTCCCACCCTTCTGAACAGCAGAGCCAGCCACGGTGCCATGAACCTGGCTACTGCTGCCTTCCCCTGGTGAGCCATCTCCCCCAACAATATCCAAAACAGTATAATAAAAGCAAAATACTGCGGATGCTGGAAATCTGAAACAAAAACAAGAAATGCTGGATTCACTCAGCAGGTCTGGCAGCATCTGTGGAAAGAGAAGCAGAGTTAACGTTTCGGGTCAGTGACCCTTCTTCGGAACTGCTTTTCTTTTTCAGGCCACATAGCTGACCAAAAGGTCATGGAGCAAAGGCAAACAATATGTTAATGGTGTGTTGAAAGACAAAGCATTAGTACAGATTAGGTGTGAATATACTGAATATTGAACATCAGCAAGTGCAAACCTGAAGAAAAACAACCTGAAAAAAACAGTGGGTGAGCAAACTGAACAAACTAAGATGAACTGAAATAAATACAAAAAAAGATTGTAAAAAATGTAAAAAGGAATGCCAAAAAAAAAAGGGAAGAAAAAATAACTAAAAATGAAAGTAAAGTGGGGGGCTGTCATGCTCTGAAATTATTGAACTCAATGTTCAGACCGGCAGGCTGTAATGTGCCTAATCGGTAGATGAGATGCTGTTCCTCGAGCTTGCGTTGATGTTCACTGGAACACTGCAGCAATCCCAGGACAGAGATGTGAGCATGAGAGCAGGGGGGAGTGTTGAAATGGCAAGCAACCGGAAGCTCAGGGTCCAGTTCCGAAGAAGGGTCACTGACCCGAAACGTTAACTCTGCTTCTCTTTCCACAGATGCTGCCAGACCTGCTGAGTGAATCCAGCATTTCTTGTTTTTGATCCAAAACAGTATACCTGTTTTGAAGGGAGATGACCGCAGGGGACACCTGCGCTGCCTTCCTGCGCTTTCTCTGCCTTTTGGTCACCCATTCCCTTTCTCCCTCTGCAATCCTAATCTGCGGTGTGACCAATTCGCTAAACGTGCTATCCACGACCTCCTCAGCATCGCGGATGCTCCAAAGTGAGTCCATCCGCAGCTCCAGAGCCGTCATGCGGTCTAACAAGAGCTGCAGCTGGACACACTTCCAGCACGTGAAGGAGTCAGGGACATCAGCCGTGTCCCTGAGCTCCCACATTGAGCAAGAGGAGCATAACACGGGTCTGAGATCTCCTGCCATTTTCAATCTTAAGCTTAACTTAGTTAAATGAAAAAGGAACGAAAAGTTTTTACCAATCACACGGGGAAAAAAAAGAGAAATAGAAAAAGCCTTACCTTATCTACACACCACCAAGTCCTTTTTTTTTTGGTTAGAGGAGGAGGGCGGGTGGGAGACACTACAGGTGTCGTGTCTCGGGTTCTGCCGCTGCCCAAATATATAGGACTTACTTACCCAGCTGCCACCTCGCTCTCCCTGTCGCCGCTGCAAAAAGAAACTGCCGAAACAAAAAGGTAAGTTTATATCAGTTGAAACTCACTTAAAAGTGCAATACACGTTTTGTGGTTGAAAGAGGCAAAAAAAGTTTGTTAATCTGTTCATGTGATGAATGGGAATCCCTCCTCCATGTAACTCTTGAATATTTGTGCACCAGAATTGGACACAATACCGTAATAACGGCTGAAGCAATAATTTATTCAAAGGTTCATTGTAACTTACTATACTTTGGACTCAATGCGCACATTGATAATGGTAAGGATGAGAAATGCCTTTTCCACCAGTTCCTGAAACAGCCATGGCACTTTCCACAATTTGTCCATAAAAACCTCCATCCAGATTTCTGTTTCTGCATGCCTGTTGCAATGGACTGGTTTCAATGACTTATTCCAACCATACTTCACGCTGGTCAGAGTTACATTTCAATTCGTCACCTCTTCCATTCCATCAGCCTATTTATGGACTTTTGAAATCTGCCACTATTCTCACGATTTACTATCCTTCAAGGTTTTGTGTCAGATTCAGACTCATTTTCACCACAAACGCAGGCCATTCGGCCCGTCGAGTCCATGCCGGGTCTCCAACGGAGCTCTTCAGTCATTCCCATTCCGCCGCTCGATCCTGTCGCACTGCAACTTTTGAAATTGTGCCCTGTTGACGCAAGTCTAATTCATTAATATATAGCAAGGAAAGCAAAAGGTCCTCGGACCCACCCTTGGGGGCTGGCATCCAGTGTGAAAAACAAGCTTTCACCACGATTCTGTTTCCCGTCTCGAAGCAAATTTAGTACCTGGTTTCCACTAAAATAAAAGCAAAATACTGCGGATGCTGGAAATCTGAAACAAAGACAAGAAATGCTGGAATCACTCAGCAGGTCTGGCAGCATCCGGTTCCGAAGAAGGGTCACTGACCCGAAACGTTAACTCTGCTTCTCTTTCCACAGATGCTGCCAGACCTGCTGAGTAATTCCAGCATTTCTTGTTTTTGTACCTGGTTTCCACTGTCCATTTTATTGACGTTAATGGACTTGGATGAAAAGCTTTTCGGAAGTCTGTAATTAACCCTTTCTGTTAGCTCATCTTGTGTCACATATAATGAAAACGGAACAGGCTCATGCCCCCATAACGAAGACCAAGCTATCACTGGAAATTGAATGGAATGTGGGGTTTAATTTGTGGAAATTATGCGGCTTGAAACAAGTATGAAGTGGACAAGAGGAGACAGAGATTCGTTTGCAAAGTTCGAAATGTCCTTCCCCCAGATCGTCTCAATCAGAAAGAAGGCAGCAAAACTTTCAGCTGGACTGTAAATTTAAATGACCTGCAGAAAATGCTGCTATGAAATCTCACCCCAACCCAAAATCTGACCCAACTTCCGTGTACAGAACCCTGACTGCAAAGTCCCAAAGAGTTATTTCACGTTAATTGAGGAAACAAAATTATTCCGTTTTCAATGAATAAATAGCAACACATTGAAAAAATGAAACATTAAACAAATGACTATTTGCAAGCAATAAAATTATTTCATTAAATTAACTCAGGTTACATTAATCACACCACAATAAATTGAGTAATCCTAAAATCGCATTGAAATAGTAAAGCTAGTTGAAAGTTATTGCAATAACATATTCAATGAAATGACATGAAATTAATCATGTGAGATCACATTAAAGTAAAATTACTTATACAATTCATAAATAATATTTCATCAAGTCAATATAATGTAATCGTCAATTAACAAATAACTTTAACTCAACATTAATCAAATTACTTCATTAAACTAAATAAATGACCTTTTTTCTTTTTAATTATTATCGGGAAATGTGGGCGTCGCCGGCTATTCCAGTATTTATTGTCCTATCCCGAACATTCGTCATACCATGAATATAATTAGATCAGCTGGAATTAAAGTTTAGAAAAGAAATTAGTGAAGGTACATCACATTAAAAGAAGAAATAAGATTAAGCACATTAAATTGATCCAATTATTTCATTTCACTCAAAATGTAATAACTCAATTATTCAAATTATACACAATACAAGTAACTATCTTTAATTGATAAGTTGAATTGCTCAATTTAAATAAAATGACCACTTTACTCAATCTTCGCATTACACTAAGATTAAACTCGTGAGCTAAGAATTTGACATAACATTCAATTAGTAACAGTTCACAGTTCTTACATCTCACTCCAAATAATAAGCCATATAACATCACTTTACATCAAGAAATTCACTGGAGATCAAATTCAAAGTAAAAAAATGCCAAAAGTACATGAAATTCGGAAACGATTGACATTTACTGATTATAAAATGACGTCACCTTAAATTAATTTAGAGATTTTAAGAAGAAGAATTAAATGCGAATATCATCGTCTAAAATGTAGAAAGGAATGTCACAAGGTTCGGAGTGATCATTGCGGGAAGGGGAAGGGGATGGGGAGGGGCAGTAAACCGGGGTTGAAAGGGGGTGGGGCCTGCACTACCCCATTGGCGAGAAGGGCGGGACAGGGGCAGATGCGAGCAACCCGTAGGGGGCGGGGCTGGTGCTTATGTGTCTTTCTGCTAATCAGACCTTCGATCTGTGAAATATTATTCAGATATTCTGTCAATATTCTCCAGCTATTACAAAGAGATTTTGTTGATGTCATTTTGATCTTAGATAAATAGCAGTTCAACCTTGCCCGTCTAAGAGCGAAGTCCAAAGTACGAAAGTCCTCATCAGGGAACTCCTCTTTGCTGACGATGCTGCTTTAACATCTCACACTGAAGAGTGCCTGCAGAGTCTCATCGACAGGTTTGCGGCTGCCTGAAACGAATTTGGCCTAAACATCAGCTTCAAGAAAACGAACATCATGGGGCAGGACGTCAGAAATGCTCCATCCATCAATATGACTGACCACGCTCTGGAAGTGGTTCAAGAGTTCACCTACCTAGGCTCAACTATCACCAGTAACCTGTCTCTCGATGCAGAAATCAACAAGCGCATGGGAAAGGCTTCCACTGCTATGTCCAGACTGGCCAAGAGAGTGTGGGAAAATGGCGCACTGACACGGAACACAAAAGTCCGAGTGTATCAAGCCTGTGTCCTCAGTACCTTGCTCTACGGCAGCGAGGCCTGGACAACGTATGTCAGCCAAGAGCGACGTCTCAATTCATTCCATCTTCGCTGCCTCCGGAGAATACTTGGCATCAGGTGGCAGGACTACATCTCCAACACAGAAGTCCTCGAGGTGGCCAACATCCCCAGCTTATACACACTACTGAGTCAGCGTCGCTTGAGATGGCTTGGCCATGTGAGCCGCATGGAAGATGGCAGGATCCCCAAAGACACATTGTACAGCGAGCTCGCCACTGGTATCAGACCCACCGGCCGTCCATGTCTCCACTTTAAAGACATCTACAAATGCGACATGAAGTCCTGTGACATTGATCACAAGTCGTGGGACTCAGTTGCCAGCGTTCGCCAGAGCTGGCGGACAGCCATAAAGGCGGGGCTAAAGTGTGGCGATTTGAAGAGACTTAGCAGTTGGCAGGAAAAAAGACAGAAGCGCAAGGGGAGAGCCAACTGTGTAACAGCCCCAACAAACAAATTTCTCTGCAGCACCTGTGGAAGAGACTGTCACTCTAGAATTGGCCTTTATAGCCACTCCAGGCGCTGCTCCACAAACCACTGACCACCTCCAGGCGAGTATCCATTGTCTCTCGAGATAAGGAGGCCAAAGAAGGAGAAGATAAATAAGATATAAAAAGACAAATGTTTTGTTGCGTTTGTGCCGGCGGGGCGGGACCGGGGATGATTGACAGGGCGCGGGAGATTTAAATGGACTCCGGGAGACTGGAGAGAGGAGTCAGAACTGGTGTAAGAAGACTTTGGACAGACCTTCATTAAAAGTTAAGGTTTTTGTTTTTTTTGTGGGGGGGGTGGGAAAGATTGAGTGACTGAGAAAGTGAGGACTGAGTGTTGTAACAGCAACGTTTTGATTGTTTCTGAAATATTTGTTATTGACGTCTTTTTTTTCTGAAAGGTACAAAAGTGGTTTTGAAATTGAGTAAAGTAGGTGTCCGGGTTATAGTTTTTTAAAGTCTTGGGGACTGAAGAGTTTTTAACCGAGAAATGTCTAGGATTGTTTTTTTTTTACTGCGTTTTGTTGAAATGTTCGTTTAAGATTGATAATGTTCCATGTTTGAGTTCGAGTGATTTCATGGTTTGCAGCTTTTTCAGGTGTTTTTAATGAAGTCATTTATTTTATTGAATACTTGCGCAGCTTCTTGGAATTAACAATAACGTTGCTCTGTTTTTTCGTGGTTTCGGCTTATTTTATTTCTGCAAATAATTGATGCTGGTCTGTTTTTTTTCATCTGCGCTGTGTAATGCTATTAATAATAGTGATACTACTGTTGGTGGAGATCTAATAGTGGTACGTTTGACTATTCAACTTTTTAAGTAGTTGGGATGGTGTCTTTCACTTGGCATTTGTTTTCACAAATTAATGAGAATTATCTCTGGACCGCACTGCATATGTTTTAAGTCTAATGCCTCAGACTTGGTTTAAGAAATCCTGATCCTAATATTTGCAGTTTCAAACAAACGGTTGTTCTGTTTGCTTATAGATACGTCTTTAAGGTAAAGTACGTCACTTTGAAGTTAGAAACCAAACTTGATTCTTGGAAAAAATGTAGTCACTAAACGTTTTTTGCCTAGGAGTAGATGAGAAAAATCTGAACTTGCTGTTTATGAAGTGACGTTGTGTAAATACAATGCAAGTCAATGATTACAGAAACTCATTCGTGTGCAAAATGGGTTTGTGATCAAATTTGTGCTTCTGTGTATTCGTGGCGAGTACTTTAAAGGTTGAAGCGATCTCACCAGCCAGAGTCCCAATTGTATGCGTCTCTGTCACGGCATTTTTCGGTGTTAACTCTCCTGTTTTATGCCAATTACGTAACTCGTCAAGTTTTATTCAACTCTAATTTAAATGTTAAAGGTTGAAATAGAATTCTCCAAAGCCTTCATAATCGCTCCTTGTTAATAATAATTGGTTTGGTACTTGGTGCCTTTGTGCTTCATGTCGATGACAGTCAAGGTAAAGAACTTTGAGTGGAGAGCGTGGCAACCGACCCTTAGTAATATCTTTTAGTTTGAAGAATACACGGAAACGTCCAAAAATACAATACTAAATGTTTATTTTCACCACGCTGTCAAGTATTGTGTAGTCATTAGAAACGCATCTGGAAAGAAAAGGTTTCATTTCCTTATCTATACTGTTTGTGTGAAGTGGGGAGAAAGAGGCGAGAACTGAAGCCTGTAATTGTTAAAACAGTTAACTTCTATTGATCCGACTTGCTTCATGACCGTGGAATTGCGATTCAAGCTCGGTCTTCATTTCTACAGCTGGAACTCTCTCTCATCGTCGGTCGTTCCAGCTAACTCATTCATTCAATAGTATTTGAAGGGGTGGAACAAGCACATGGAATTTGTAACGCTGAATTAAAATGCTATTGGGGTTTTCAAAACGTATTCTACTAAAGGTGACTATTAGTTCTGCAGTAACACCCTCAAAAAATAGTTTAAGTCGCCGCCTCTTGGTCTGAGTGTTCGTACTCTAGATTTGGAGATTGTTTGCGGATAACTACAAATACGAGGTAGGGCTGAAATTGAGCCTGAGCGTCAATGTTTCAGTTCGGTTCAGTTAAATTGAATCGCCTAACGCAGGATTAAACTTTTATCTAATTTGACCGCCTGAAACGGTTGGAAGGCGAAGTGGTTACTTAAATACTACAGAAAAAAACTTTGTTGTGATGCTCTTCGTTCCTCAAACGGTTCAGTCAGAAATGATGCATTTGTTGTGTTCTTGAGTGAAATGGTACGCTCAATTTCCAGTATATTTTAAGGAAACCTAAGGGTTGGTACATTGCAAATACTTGGTAAAGACGGTATTAACAGCAAGTCCTATTAGGCGCAGTGGTGCGAATTCAAAATTGGTTGGACAAAAATAAGACGAAGCAGAATTCAAATCGAGCAGTCAGCAGATTAGAACGGTAAAACTGCAGTGTGCACGTTTTTAGTTCTAACTTGGATATTTATTTATTACTTTGTTAGCTCAGTCACGAGAGTTCAATCAACTCCTCAATGCCACAAACGAGGGAAAAGGAGCAAAATTCATGACTCGTTCAAAGGTCTTAATGACAAAGACCAAGATATTGCAATCTTGGTAACGTGGAAAGATGCACACCGGGAGGTAGTGGCTATGTGAGGGGCTTTGGTGGCTATCCTAAACTCGACAATGTCGAATTGAGATTGAAGTCATGTGAATGTTTTTATAAACTAAAATAATGCAACTCGCATGTGCAAATCATCCGTATAAGTCCTGCTGGCATAGAAGTTGTTTTAGTTTGTACGTTCAGTCTGGAAGTTAATAATCCGACAAGAGTGCAGCAAAGGCCTTTCCAATTAACTAAGTGAGGTCCTTTTGTAGTAGCAAAATGTCACATTTTTTAATGGTAAGAAAAGTGTGTTTTTAGTGTCAAGTCATTTAAATTAGAGACCATGGCCATTAAAGGTGTGAGCAGAGAAGGGACTTGCGATGTTGAAACAGATTAAACTGCACTGGCTGAGTACTGTTCTATTGGCGCTATCAAGCTTGATCCAAATAGGGATGATGGTTTTAAATATAACTGCATGATCATGGTAAACTGCAGAGCATGAAGCACAGATTGGGAGATGTGAGTATGTCAGTAATAGAGCTCACGGTAGCGTTCTGCCCGACGGGACACCGTTTCAATGTTTCGGAGCATTTAATTGACTTTATTTGGGTGTGTCAAGAACTTTTTTTTTGGTGGTATCACCATTCGATCATAAACTAGCTTCGACACATGCAGTTTAAATGTGCTTCCAGTGTATTAAGTATTTGCACAGCATCTCGTCCTTCATACAAATATTCTGGATTATAAAGGTTATGCAGTGTGAAATGTTGCGTTTATCTTGCCTGTAAATGTGCTTTTCAATGTAAAACACAACGTGCTTAATGAGTTGGCACCAAGCAGAGTGTTCGTTTGTCAACAAATTCGGAGAACATGAGCTTAACAATAAAATTCTTAACATTAAGGTGCTGACCATGCTAAATGTGGAGTTGGGTTAAACTACGTGTTGTATGGAGAAGATTTAATCAAGATCAAGGAGAAAAAATGCACATTAATGATGGGAGCTTAAATAAAAGGCACTCTACAGTCAGAAGTGCAAATGTTTCAAAGCATAATAAAATTTGGTAGCAAACCTCCAGAGCATGCCTCAGTTGAGGGTATGGAGCTCCTCCCTTTAACATGAGATAATTGTGTCTCCAGTATATTGAGGTAAATAAGTATGTACATCTGTTATTATATAGTGGATGGAGAATCACTTGGTCTGCATCATGACTCCAAAAGCAGCAATGGTCAAAATTTATCTAGAACTCTGGTCATGAAAGTCAACATTGGCATGTAAATGTTTCTACCAAAAATGGCAAGAGCATTTTGTTTGGAATTTGTCAGCCTGAAGATGAGGGTTTCAACTTCACTTTTTTTAAAGTTGCCAGAATCAGTTTTGGTCTGAACTTGCAGTGATCAACTCGTCTGTATTACTGTGGGATGAACTGGAATCTGAAGCTTCACATGTTAACTTGTAAAAAAGCTGGGGTGTAACTTCACTGAAGCTGATGTGAACCCTTAGTGTGTTAAAGCTGTACCTGTCAAACGTGGTGTGCAATGGCTTTACAAAGCTTGCTTGCTTAAACTTGGTGTGAAATATTGGTCGTAATTTTGAAAGTAAGCCAGGTTTCACTTTAGCCTGCAACCTTGTTCTAATCTGCCAGCTTCTACCTCTGCATTCAACCTTGTGTCTGACCAAAGCTACCAGGCTCAAATGTGGTCTGTTGATGGATTGTGGACAAAATGTCAGGGTCTGGTGACTTTTTTATATTTAAAAAAAAAAAAAACCATGCTGGACTTCCACTTTGAATCTCAAGTCAGAACTGCACTCATATTTTTATCAACCTTGGTCAGATACCCAAGAAGTGTGGAGAAAAAAAAAAACTGCAGTTAAAATAGCTGGGCCTGGAACTTTGCTGTGAAAAGCAGTTGGGGTTTCAACCTTCATGTGTAACATGAGTTTTGGCAACAAGCTGGGCATGCAACCTTTGTCTGTAAATTGCAGGGCTCAACCTTGCTATGTTTTATTAAAAAGCCAGGGCATCTCACCTGATTATTTGGAGCAGTAAAAATTTGCTGTGGTCAAATTGAGTCTTCAGCTGTCCTTTCACAAATCCAAGGTTAAAAATCTGGGGGGCCTTAACATGGGTCACCAGTTTGACGTGGCTGTGAAAAAGCTCCAGCTATTGATGTTTGGATTGAACGTTGGTCTTCAGAGGTGCGAACAAAAACAAGATGCAACTTTAGTCAGTAAAAAGCTGGGTGACTTGAGCTTCATATGTGACCTTTTGGCTTGGAAGCTTGTGCCTGTGTGTTTTAGCTAATTGTATCTGCACGGTTGGTTATTAAGTTGCATAGTTCCATCTGGGACAAGCTGCTGGTTTAAAAACCCTAGTCTATCCTTGGTATGTAGAAAGCTGGTGGGTTGCAAATGTCTAAATATGAATTTAGTAATAAACCACAAAGCTGCGAGCTGAACCATTTTGTAACTGAATTTTAAGTCCGGTTTAAACTTCGGTCTTATGGTCTACAACACTTGCGTAGAGGAAGCAGTTTGTCTTGCGGCTTGAAGAGAAACACTGCTTAGCTTTAACAATTTTGACTGAAATTGGAGTGTTCATGTATTCAAGTGTGGGCCTCCGATCTAGTATCAAACATTGGTCTGCAACATTAGTTTGTGTAAACCTGCAGGCTACAAACTTGGTCTCAAGCACTCTGTAAATAGCACTCATCAAAAGGCTGTGAAATTGGTCACTTACAACTGTAAGTGCCCCAAAAGCACAGGGTAGCAAACTCCTCGTTAAAAGGAACAATCGTAGGTTTGAAAATTCTCTACTGCACAGTAAAAGGCTGGGTGGTAACCATTTTTGTATGCAACTGGTAATTAACAGAGCAGCAGTTTGTCTAACATTGTAAGTTTCTTTAACATAAAAGTAAAACAATTTTGTTAGTCATGAAAAAGCTGCTGGCCTCAAACTGCAGTTGCAATAAAAGCTGGGTGTCATGAACTCATAATTTCAGGTCACTAAAAATATGACAGCCTGCAGGCTCAAGTTTGGCTTGTAACTTTAGTCTAGAAAAGCTGCTTGGCTCCAGCCTGGTGTCAGAAGTCTAATTTTTAAACCTGTTGGCAAAGCTGCTGCATTTAACTTGAGCTTTGCAACACTTTGGCAAATAAAAGCAGATAGCAATGTCTAGTCTAGTTCAAATGATCCAGGTATGTGGAAAGCTGGCAATACTGCATGAAAGCAGAGATCTCATGGAAGCACCATCAGTCTGCATCAGGGCTTTAAATTGAGCTGGGTGAAGGTATCTGAATAGCTGCCGTTTAAAGCTTGGTTGGAGAAAATCCAGCTTGGTCTGTGTTAAGGTTTTGAAAAGCTGTAGTGTGAAACTTTGGTAAATCTGTTAAAGCTGTCTATTAGAGGGGAGCTCAAACTTAATTTACCTTGCTTTGTAAAAAGCTGCTGCATTTAATTCTGCACTATTAATTATGGAAAAAAAAATGTGTAATCTGCAATACTCAGTAAAAAGCAGCTTGGGTCCAGAATTTTATATGGGTAAGAAAATAGCTTTGTAAAATCTGGCAGCTCAGCATGAGATGCAATAAGTGCAGAAGAGGCAGCGTTTTTGAAGTCTCTTGAAAAAGATGTGCTCAAGCATCCTTATTTAACAATCTAACTTTTTAAACTCAATTCAAATTTGCTCTTAGTTTTTCCTCAATCTTAACAGTTCACAAATTGAAAAACTGGGGGTACCACTAGTTTTTATTAAAAAAAAAAATTGGTGCTATGATTTTTAAGACTAGATAGGGTGCAACCTTGTTCAGTTATGTGGTCTGTAACATAGGTCAGACTAAATCTGAACCTCTCTTTTCAGCTGTTACTCAATCTGAGTCAAATGCTGCGGAGCTCAAAATTGGTACAAAATGGAGATGAAGAAAAATTAGGCCAAAACCTTACATCCTTTTGGTAAAAGTAACAGGTTTGTATAAGAAAGTGGACCTGAAAAAACATTGCCAACATTATTAAAGAAACTGTTAAGCTCTAAGGTTAGTCAAAGCACAAGGTTTAAATAAAAATTGAAAGTTGGAGCAAGAAAGTAGCCATTTTAAGAGGCCCAAACTTTAACATTACTGTTAAGTTAAAGCTGCCAGATTAAAAGTGGGTCTTGGTTTTGCAAAGACATGTTTTTCTAAAGGGAAATATTGCACTCCTCCAGATTAGTATGCAGCCTTTTGAAGCTGGATTAACTTTGATTTGTCAACTTGCAAATGGCCTGTTCCTGTTTTGTATTTTTTTAATTTAGAGATACAGCACTGAAACAGGCCCTTCAGCCCACCGAGTCTGGGCCGACCAACCACCCATTTATACAAAGCCTACATTCCTACCACATCCCCCACCTGTCTGTATATTCTACCACCTACCTATACGGGCAATTTATAATGGCCAATTCACCTATCAACCTGCAAGTCTTTTGGTGGGAGGAAACCGGAGTACCCAGCGAAAACCCACGGAGAACTTGCAAACTGCACACGGGTGTGGAACTTGAGGTGAGCCATCCTTGGACTAGTGAGTTTGCTTGGTCAGTATGTTTCTCACGCAAACTGCTCCTTAGGAATGTACCATGTCTGGCTGATATAAGAAGAGTGTTGTTGAAGCCTGATGTCTTTCTATTAGATTAGAGATACAGCACTGAAACAGGCCCTTCGGCCCACCGAGTCTGTGCCGAACATCAACCACCCATTTATACTAATCCTACACTAATCCCATATTCCTACCAAACATCCCCACCTGTCCCTATATTTCCCTACCACCTACCTATACTAGTGACAATTTATAATGGCCAATTGACCTATCAACCTGCAAGTCTTTGGCATATGGGAGGAAACCAGAGCACCTGGAGAAAACCCACGCAGACACAGGGAGAACTTGCAAACTCCACACAGGCAGTACCCGGAATCGAACCCGGGTCCCTGGAGCTGTGAGGCTGCAGTGCTAACCACTGTGCTGCCCACCCTGTTGTTGCGCTGTACCAGCTGCAAGGCCAATGGTGAGATAGATATGTAAACGAAGGATTGAAAATGACTTTTATTCGTTTAGAGCAAGAATTAAATTGTAATATTGATGCTTTAGAATGCAAATTAACAATTAAAATATGATTAAAATTATTGGTTGCAGAATAGTATAATTGCCACTGTTTGACTAATTCTTTAGAACATCGCACTGAGTCTCAATGTGAGCTCTACTGTGTTTGTTCTCGTGCACAAGCTAATAAAGTAGTTTGCAAGTACTCATGCGAGGAAGTTTGATTTATTCTGCTCTATTTTCTTCCACACAGGCAGTACCCAGAATTGAGCCTGGGTCACTGGAGCTGTGAGGCTGCGGTGCTAGCCACTGTGCCGCCCGTTTTTTTTTTTTCTGGCCTCTTTCGGGACAAAGGTATGCTCAAACATATAACCTTCAGTCAGTGAAAAGCTACTGGGCTGAAGCTTGGTAAAACCAAGTGAAGGTGAGAGATTAAATCCTGCTGATACTTGTCATAGCATTTGCAACATTGTAATTAATCAAACTATCAGAAGCTTGCTATTTCTTAGTGCAGTTAATCTCGGTAACTTGTATTGTCCAAGATTGGTGCTTGGGTGTGTAGTGCAATTGGGTTCAACACATTCCAGGTAGGTAAAAACATTTAAATTTTTTTTGCTAATGGACCTGAGGATTAAGTACACTTTTTGGTAAACTATACTTCAATCAAATTGAACTTTATGTATCTAATGACTAAATAAATGGAGTAGATGCTACTATAGAATGTGACCAATTCCCCACAGACTGCAAATGTGAAGTAATGATGCATGTAGCCTAACTTGACCATATTACCATAGATATAAATCTTCAAGTCTAATGTATGGTCAAATAACAGATTAGATCCAAAAACAATGTTTTTGCACTTAACACCTATTGCAGTAAACAGTATAGAATGTAGGTTATTGCAGGTTGTATTTATGCTTTTGTTCAGGGGTTGGGCATAGTTATCTATTGCATACCATGCAGGATTGAATATGAAGAAAACAGTGGTACCAGACGCTGCTCATCACAAAGCCTTAAAACACTAAGGCAATGATGCTGTAAAGAGTCCTGTAATAATCATTATGTACAAGTGCAAAAGTATGGTTGGACATAAAATATTACAACTGAGCTATAAAAAAAAAAAGCAACCAAGTTGTGTGAAAGTGTATTTAGTTTAATGTTATCTATTGTGGAATAATTTGTATCTTGTCATAGCTGTAGTATAAAATTAAAATAGTCTGAGCATTGAAGTGTCAGTGGGCAAAGCCACCTGGCATGTTTCAATAACTAGGTAAGATAGTCTGCTTGAACTTTGTAATGTTTGTCACAATTAGCCTCTAGGCTCACTTTTTTTGACTTGGTGTCATCTCCCTGACCAGCAGACTCATTCTGCCACCTCCAGCATTCTCAAGCTGTGCCTCCTTAGCTGCTCTCTATCTTGTCATTGAAGAGTGTCTCTGTCTGAGATCAGCTGTCTAAATTCCTGTACACCCTTGCTCACTCAACCTGTTTTCACCTTGTCTCTCGTCTAACCCTGACCTTGTCAACAAACTTGCAGACAAGAGGAGTACTGTTCTCCTCTGTTGTCCTGACTTACAACTTGCAGAAGCTCAGTACCAGCTCACAAACTGTCTCCAACTGCTGCCCCTCCCCAACCCCCCTTCTGGACATCTGCCCTCTGCAGCTTCCAAACTCAGAATCCTGCAACCCCAGACAGCCCACTTACACCTCTTGCATAAAATCCACTAACATGACCATGATAGATGCATTGTTTTCTGCATGTTCCTGTCCCACTGAATTATTATTTTTTTGCTATCTTGATGCTATAGATTGTTCCGTGGTCCAGTCTCCAACATGTACAGCGGTGACTCTTCAGATGCCATATTTCATCAGGATAATTTCTAATTTGCTGCTCTTCCCCAACACCCCCCCCCCCCCCCCCCCCCCAAACTGCTGCCTCTAAACTATGGACATCCAATGCCTTTGCACTGCCATGCCCCACCAAGACAATGTGAGGGCTCTCTGCTTCCTTTTTAAAGAAGCATGATCAGTCCCCATCTACCATGACCACCGCCCCACTCCCCCTGGCTGAACCTGCTTTCAAATTGAACAACTTCGACAACTGCATTCTTTACTTTCAAATAAATAAGGGTACCTGCATGGGTACTAGTAATGCTTGTCTTTTTTTTGTGGGATATGTCAAACATGTTCTAGGCTTACTCTGTTCCCTTACCAACTTTTTTCCAGTACATTGACAGTGCAGTTTCCTGCTCTTGCCTGGAACTGGAAAACTTGATAAACTTTACTTCCAATTTCCCCCCCCCCCCCCCCCCAAATCACTTTTTTTTTTTTTAAACACCGTTCATCTGACCTATCCCTTTCTCGACTTCTCCCTCCATCTAATGGGGATTGGCTGTCTACGAATATTAAAGGCCACATGCTCCAACAGCTGTCCACTAGACGTCCCACCTTGGCTCCTGGAAGAATTCTGTTCTTAGTTTGTTGCCAATGTCATCTGCTTTGAACGTCATGGGGGGGGAAAAAGAGAAATGAAGTGTGCAAACTATTGGGATTGAAGGCCAAAAAGTCCTCAAGGCCTGATGGCTTACATCTTAGGGTCTTGAAGTATGTGGCAGGGGCAGTAGGGGATCCTTCAGTTAACAAATTGTAAATTCCCTGGATGTGGGAAAGGTTCCAGTGCATTGGAAAAATGCTCATAAGCTCTTATTCAAAAGGGAGGGAGGCACAAATTCAGAAACTACAGATTAGTTTAACAGGTCAGTGAAGTTGTTGGGATCCATTATTAAGGAAGCAATAGGACACTTATAAAGTCAAAACTCAATCCATCAGTCAGCATGGTTTTATGAAGGGTAAATTGTGTTTAACTAATTTGCTACAGTTCTTCGCAGATGTAACAAGTGAAGAGAATAATGGGGATCCTGTACATGTAGTATATCTGGACTTCCAGAAGGCATTTGATAAGGTGCTGCATAACTTAAGATCAAATGTGGGTAGGGACAATTTATCCCCTTGGATAGAGAATAGGATAGATGGGACCTTTTATGGTTGGCAAGATGTAAGTAGTAGGGTGCCACAAGGTTAGTTCCTTGAGGCCCCAACTGTTTACAATCTATAACTAATTGGATGCAGGGATAGAAGGTACTTTTGCCAAACTTGCAGATTAACAAGAGCAAAGAACAGTACAGCACAAGAACAGGCCATTTGACCCTCCAAGCCTGCACTGATC
Source organism: Heterodontus francisci (assembly GCF_036365525.1). NCBI lineage: Eukaryota > Metazoa > Chordata > Chondrichthyes > Heterodontiformes > Heterodontidae > Heterodontus > Heterodontus francisci. The sequence continues at coordinate 70,686 of NC_090393.1, read as the reverse complement.
TTGATGCCTGTCTAAACTAAAACCTTCTGCACTTCTGGGGACTGTATCCCTATATTCCCATTGTATTTGTGTATTTCTCAAGATGCCTCTTAAATGTTGCTATCGTAAGCTAACATTAAAATGGTGAAACTAAATTGCAATAAATGTACAAATGGCTATGGATAGGCGCATGGGGTCCAAGATGTACTAGCTAGATGGATAAAGAACTGGCTGGGCAACAGAAGACAGTAGCAGTGGAAGGGAGTTTCTCAAAATGGAGACGTGTGACCAGTGGTGTTCCACAGGGATCAGTGCTGGGACCACTGTTTGTGATATACATAAATGATATTTGAAGGGAAGTATAGGTGGTCTGATTAGCAAGTTGGCAGACGACACTAAGATTGGTGGAGTAGCAGATAGTGAAGGGGACTGTCAGAATACAGCAGAATATATAGATTGGAGAGTTGGGCAGACAAATGGCAGATGGAGTTCAATCAGGGCAAATGCGAGGTGATGCATTTTGGAAGATCCAATTCAAGAGTGAACTATACAGTAAATGGAAAAGTCCTGGGGAAAATTGATGGACAGAGATTTGGGTGTTCAGGTCCATTGTTCCCTGAAGGTGGCAACGCAGGTCAATAGAGTGGTCAAGAAGGCATACGGCATGCTTTCCTTCGTCGGACGGGGTATTGAGTACAAGGGTTGGCAGGTCACGTTACAGTTGTATAGGACTTTGGTTCGGCCACATTTGGAATACTGTGTGCAGTTCTGGTCACCACATTATCTAAAGGATGTGGATGCTTTGGAGAGGGTGCAGAGGAGGTTTACCAGGATGTTGTCTGGTATGGAGGGCGCTAGCTATGAAGAGAGGTTGAGTAGATTAGGATTATTTTCATTAGAAAGATGGAGGTTGAGGGGGGACCTGATTAAGATGTACAAAATCATGAGAGGTATAGACAGGGTGGATAGCAAGAAGCTTTTTCCCCAGAGTGGGGGATTCAATTACAAGGACACTAGTTCAAAGTGAAAGGGGAAAGGTTTAGGGGGATATGCGTGGAAATTTCTTTACGCAGAGGGTGGTGGGTGCATGGAACGCATTACCAGTGGAGGTGGTAGATGCGGGCGCAATAGCGTCTTTTAAGATGTATCTGTCCAGATACATGAATGGGCAGGAAGCAGAGATAGAGACCCTTAGAAAATGGGCGACAGGTTTAGATAAAGGATTTGGATCGGCATAGGCTTGGAGGGCCGAAGGGCCTGTTCGTGTGCTGTAATTTTCTTTGTTAGGTGAATGTGTGCCTAAATTTTGCAGATGGATTTCGATGTGGATAAGTGAGGTTATCCATTTTTGTTGAAGGGTTAGAAAGGTAAATTAGCTACAAGAGAAAACTGAGCTTTGATGCTGAGGGATTGGAGTGTGCTGATACATGAGTTGTCAAAGTAGTCTGCAGGTGCAGCAAGTAAAAAGGAAGGCCAATGAAATGTTGGCATTCATTGCTAAAGGAATAGAGTATAAAAGTAGGGAAGTGTTGCTGCAACTATACAAAGCAGTAGTGAGACTGCATCTGGAGTATTGTGTACAGTTTTGGTCCCCTGAGTTGAAAAGGGAAATAGTTGGATTTGGAGGCAGTTCAGATGAGGTTCACTAGATTGGTTCCAGAGAGCAAAGAAAATTACAGCACAGGAACAGGCCCTTCGGCCCTCCAAGCCTGCGCCAATCCAAATCCTTTATCTAAACCTGTCGCCCATTTTCTAAGGGTCTCTATCTCTGCTTCCTGCCCATTCATGTATCTGTCCAGATACATCTTAAAAGACACTATCGTGCCCGCGTCTACCACCTCCGCTGGAAACACGTTCCAGGCACCCACCACCCTCTGCGTAAAGAACTTTCCACTCTTATTCCCCCCCTAAACTTTCCCCTCTCTCTTTGAACTCGTGACACCTAGTAATTGAATCCCCCACTCTGTGGGGGGGGGGGGGGGGAAGCTTCTTGCTATCCAGTGTGTGTGTCCTTGTTACTCGGTGCAAGTGTGTGTGTGTCCTTGTTACTCGGTGCAAGTGTGTGTGTGTCCTTGTTACTCGGTGCAAGTGTGTGTGTGTCCTTGTTACTCGGTGCAAGTGTGTGTGTGTCCTTGTTACTCGGTGCAAGTGTGTGTGTGTCCTTGTTACTCGGTGCAAGTGTGTGTGTGTCCTTGTTACTCGGTGCAAGTGTGTGTGTGTCCTTGTTACTCGGTGCAAGTGTGTGTGTGTCCTTGTTACTCGGTGCAAGTGTGTGTGTGTCCTTGTTACTCGGTGCAAGTGTGTGTGTGTCCTTGTTACTCGGTGCAAGTGTGTGTGTGTCCTTGTTACTCGGTGCAAGTGTGTGTGTGTCCTTGTTACTCGGTGCAAGTGTGTGTGTGTCCTTGTTACTCGGTGCAAGTGTGTGTGTGTCCTTGTTACTCGGTGCAAGTGTGTGTGTGTCCTTGTTACTCGGTGCAAGTGTGTGTGTGTCCTTGTTACTCGGTGCAAGTGTGTGTGTGTCCTTGTTACTCGGTGCAAGTGTGTGTGTGTCCTTGTTACTCGGTGCAAGTGTGTGTGTGTCCTTGTTACTCGGTGCAAGTGTGTGTGTGTCCTTGTTACTCGGTGCAAGTGTGTGTGTGTCCTTGTTACTCGGTGCAAGTGTGTGTGTGTCCTTGTTACTCGGTGCAAGTGTGTGTGTGTCCTTGTTACTCGGTGCAAGTGTGTGTGTGTCCTTGTTACTCGGTGCAAGTGTGTGTGTGTCCTTGTTACTCGGTGCAAGTGTGTGTGTGTCCTTGTTACTCGGTGCAAGTGTGTGTGTGTCCTTGTTACTCGGTGCAAGTGTGTGTGTGTCCTTGTTACTCGGTGCAAGTGTGTGTGTGTCCTTGTTACTCGGTGCAAGTGTGTGTGTGTCCTTGTTACTCGGTGCAAGTGTGTGTGTGTCCTTGTTACTCGGTGCAAGTGTGTGTGTGTCCTTGTTACTCGGTGCAAGTGTGTGTGTGTCCTTGTTACTCGGTGCAAGTGTGTGTGTGTCCTTGTTACTCGGTGCAAGTGTGTGTGTGTCCTTGTTACTCGGTGCAAGTGTGTGTGTGTCCTTGTTACTCGGTGCAAGTGTGTGTGTGTCCTTGTTACTCGGTGCAAGTGTGTGTGTGTCCTTGTTACTCGGTGCAAGTGTGTGTGTGTCCTTGTTACTCGGTGCAAGTGTGTGTGTGTCCTTGTTACTCGGTGCAAGTGTGTGTGTGTCCTTGTTACTCGGTGCAAGTGTGTGTGTGTCCTTGTTACTCGGTGCAAGTGTGTGTGTGTCCTTGTTACTCGGTGCAAGTGTGTGTGTGTCCTTGTTACTCGGTGCAAGTGTGTGTGTGTCCTTGTTACTCGGTGCAAGTGTGTGTGTGTCCTTGTTACTCGGTGCAAGTGTGTGTGTGTCCTTGTTACTCGGTGCAAGTGTGTGTGTGTCCTTTTTAGTGTATTGAAGTTTGACGCATGCCAGGAATACCATCATGCCCATAATGAGTTGTCAACCTACTGAAGCAACAACTCAAGACTATTTGTATGCCATAGAGCAGAAGCAGCATCTGATGGAGCGAAGCATCCTGCAAGTAAGAAATCAGATCTAAGCTTTGCAATTGTGCCACATTAGGTGTTAATAGCAGTGGACAATTCAAATAAAGAGCTGGCTGTACAAATATTCCCACCGAGTGGTGGGGGGTCCTCTACCAGAAATATGAAGCATTGCATGTGGCAGTTTTAAAGCAACTGAATTGACTACATGATATCAAATAGTGCAAAGGTTGCAGATCCGACCAACACTCTGGCAGTTAAGACGTGTGCCAGGCATATGTAACTGTCATAATTAAAGTGCAACAACTAGCTAGGAATGTGTGGTGGGGGTTCTGAGTGTGGTGGGGGTTCTGGTTCGGGTCCGGGTGAATGGGCAGTAGGGGTGGGAAAGCCTCCCCTCTTGTGTTTATATATTCATTTCTTGAGTTTAATTTCACGAGCAGCTGCCACTTTTATTCGGCTCACGCCTTAAGTTAGTGTCCATCCATGTCCGCTTGCCTTTCCAGCTCGGATTATCAGTGGGATTGCAATGAATAGCATGTGCTATTAATTTTGCAATGAGTATATCGAATTGAAGGATCAGTCGTGTCTAAGGGCTGGACAAAGTTTGGATTTTAGGGCGGGAGCCATCAAGAAGATTCAGAGGTTCGGTCGGGGGTGGGGGTGTTTTGGGTAGGTTAGGAATAGGTGGGGGGTGGTTGGGGAAGTTTGGTCGATTAGGACTAGGGTTAGCTTTGGTTTAGGGTTCGGTCTGGGGGGGTTTTAGACTTAGGATTGGGGGGGTTTTAGGTTAGGGGTAGGGTTAGGGGGTTAGGGTTAGGGTCAGGGTCACGTTAGGGTTAGGGGGCAGTTTTGTGCTTAGGTACTCATTTCTAGAGTTTAGTTTCACGAGAAGCTGCCACTTTTATTTGGCCCACGCCTTGAGTTGGTGTCTGTCCTCTCGCCTTGCCAACTAACTAGGACTATGGATGCTTCCCAACGTTAGGGTTAGGGTAGGGTGAATGGGCAGTAGGGGTGAGAAAGCCTCCCCTCTTGTGTTTATATACTCATTTCTTGAGTTTAATTTCACGAGCAGCTGCCACTTTTATTCGGCTCACGCCTTAAGTTAGTGTCCATCCATGTCCGCTTGCCTTTCCGGCTCGGATTATCAGTGGGATTGCAATGAATAGCATGTGCTATTAATTTTGCAATGAGTATATCGAATTGAAGGATCAGTCGTGTCTAAGGGCTGGACAAAGTTTGGATTTTAGGGCGGGAGCCATCAAGAAGATTCAGAGGTTCGGTCGGGGGTGGGGGTGTTTTGGGTAGGTTAGGAATAGGTGGGGGGTGGTTGGGGAAGTTTGGTCGATTAGGACTAGGGTTAGCTTTGGTTTAGGGTTCGGTCTGGGGGGGTTTTAGACTTAGGATTGGGGGGGTTTTAGGGTTAGGGGGTTAGGGTTAGGGGGTTAGGGTTAGGGGGTTAGGGTTAGGGGGTTAAGGTTAGGGTTAGGGTTAGGGTCAGGGTCACGTTAGGGTTAGGGGGCAGTTTTGTGCTTAGGTACTCATTTCTAGAGTTTAGTTTCACGTTAGGGTAGGGGGTAGGGGTTAGGGTCAGGGTCGGGGTCGGGGGGGTTAGGGTCAGGGTCAGTTAAGGTTAGGGTCGGTCAGGGTCAGGGGTTAGGGGTTGGGGTTGGGGTTAAGGGTTAGGGTTAGGGTCGGGGTCAGGGTCAGGGTTAGGGGTTAGGGGTCAGGGTTAGGGTTAGGTGGCAGTTTTGTGCTTAGGTACTCATTTCTAGAGTTTAGTTTCACGAGAAGCTGCCACTTTTATTTGGCCCACGCCTTGAGTTGGTGTCTGTCCTCTCGCCTTGCCAACTAACTAGGACTACGGATGCTTCCCAACGTTTCGCCGTCAACTACGGCTTCATCAGGGGAACTGCGTTATGGCAGCACTTGGACCAGGCACAACGGAAGGCGTGTCACTTTCAAGTTAGGTTTAGGGTTAGCGGGCAGTTTTGTGCTTAGGTACTCATTTCTAGAGTTTAGTTTCACGAGAAGCTGCCACTTTTATTTGGCCCACGCCTTGAGTTGGTGTCTGTCCTCTCGCCTTGCCAACTAACTAGGACTACGGATGCTTCCCAACGTTTCGCCGTCAACTACGGCTTCATCAGGGGAACTGCGTTATGGCAGCACTTGGACCAGGCACAACGGAAGGCGTGTCACTTTCAAGTTAGGTTTAGGGTTAGCGGGCAGTTTTGTGCTTAGGTACTCATTTCTAGAGTAGGGTTAGGGGTTAGGGCTAGGGCTAGGGTTAGGGCTAGGGCTAGGGGTCAGGGTTAGGGTCAGGGTCACGTTAGGGTTAGGGTCAGGGTCACGTTAGGGTTAGGGTCAGGGTCAGGGTGTTAGGGTTAGGGAGTGAGGGTCAGGGTTAGGGGTCAGGGTCAGGGGTCAGGGTTAGGGTGAGGGGTTAGGGTTAGGGGTTAGGGCTAGGGCTAGGGCTAGGGCTAGGGTAGGGTGAATGGGCAGTAGGGGTGGGAAAGCCTCCCCTCTTGTGTTTATATACTCATTTCTTGAGTTTAATTTCACGAGCAGCTGCCACTTTTATTCGGCTCACGCCTTAAGTTAGTGTCCATCCATGTCCGCTTGCCTTTCCAGCTCGGATTATCAGTGGGATTGCAATGAATAGCATGTGCTATTAATTTTGCAATGAGTATATCGAATTGAAGGATCAGTCGTGTCTAAGGGCTGGACAAAGTTTGGATTTTAGGGCGGGAGCCATCAAGAAGATTCAGAGGTTCGGTCGGGGGTGGGGGTGTTTTGGGTAGGTTAGGAATAGGTGGGGGGTGGTCGGGGAAGTTTGGTCGATTAGGACTAGGGTTAGCTTTGGTTTAGGGTTCGGTCTGGGGGGGTTTTAGACTTAGGATTGGGGGGGTTTTAGGGTAGGGTTTAGGCGTCATGTGTTAGGATTAGGGTTAGGCGTTAGGGTTAGGGTTAGGCGTTAGGGTTAGGGTAGGTGTTAAGGTTAGGGTAGGGGTTAGGTGCTAGGCGTTAAGGTTAGGGTTAGGGGTTAGGGTTAGGGGTTAGGGTTAGGCGTTAGGGTTAGGGGTTAGGGTTAGGCGTTAGGGTTAGGCGTTAGGGTTAGGCGTTAGGGTTAGGCGTTAGGGTTAGGCGTTAGGGTTAGGCGTTAGGGTTAGGCGTTAGGGTTAGGCGTTAGGGTTAGGCGTTAGGGTTAGGCGTTAGGCGTTAGGTTTAGGGTGGGGGTTAGGCGTTAGGGTTAGGTGCTAGGCATTAGGGTTAGGGTTAGGCGTTGGGGTTAGGCGTTGGGGTTAGGCGTTGGGGTTGGGCGTTGGGGTTGGGGTTAGGTGCTAGGCGTTGGGGTGAGGGTGAGGGTGAGGGGTAGGGTTAGGGTTAGGGGTAGGCTTAGGGTTAGGGTTAGGGTCAGGGTGAATGGGCAGTAGGGGTGGGAAAGCCTCCCCTCTTGTGTTTATATACTCATTTCTTGAGTTTAATTTCACGAGCAGCTGCCACTTTTATTCGGCTCACGCCTTAAGTTAGTGTCCATCCATGTCCGCTTGCCTTTCCAGCTCGGATTATCAGTGGGATTGCAATGAATAGCATGTGCTATTAATTTTGCAATGAGTATATCGAATTGAAGGATCAGTCGTGTCTAAGGGCTGGACAAAGTTTGGATTTTAGGGCGGGAGCCATCAAGAAGATTCAGAGGTTCGGTCGGGGGTGGGGGTGTTTTGGGTAGGTTAGGAATAGGTGGGGGGTGGTTGGGGAAGTTTGGTCGATTAGGACTAGGGTTAGCTTTGGTTTAGGGTTCGGTCTGGGGGGGTTTTAGACTTAGGATTGGGGGGGTTTTAGGGTAGGGTTTAGGCGTTATGTGTTAGGATTAGGGTAGGCGTTAGGATTAGGGTAGGCGTTAGGATTAGGGTAGGCGTTAGGATTAGGGTAGGCGTTAGGATTAGGGTAGGCGTTAGGGTTAGGGTTAGGCGTTAAGGTTAGGGTAGGGGTTAGGTGCTAGGCGTTAGGGTTAGGGTAGGCGTTAGGGTTAGGTGCTAGGCGTTAGGGTTAGGGTAGGCGTTAGGGTTAGGGTAGGTGTTAGGGTTAGGGTAGGTGTTAGGTTTAGGCGTTAGGTTTAGGGTGGGGGTTAGGCGTTAGGGTTAGGTGCTAGGCTTTAGGGTTAGGGTAGGCGTTAGGGTTAGGCGTTAGGGTTAGGTGTTAGGGTAGGTGTTAGGGTTGGGCGTTAGGGTAGGGTTAGGGTTAGGTGCTAGGCGTTAGGGTTAGGCGTTAGGGTTGGGGTGGGTGTTAGGGTTAGGCGTTAGGGTTAGGGTGGGTGTTAGGGTTAGGCGTTAGGGTTAGGTGCTAGGCTTTAGGGTTAGGGTAGGTGTTAGGGTTAGGGTAGGTGTTAGGGTTAGGCGTTGGGGTTAGGGTTAGGCGTTAGGGTTAGGCGTTAGGGTTAGGCGTTAGGGTTAGGCGTTAGGGTTAGGCGTTAGGGTTAGGCGTTAGGGTTAGGCGTTAGGGTTAGGCGTTAGGGTTAGGCGTTAGGGTTAGGCGTTAGGGTTAGGCGTTAGGGTTAGGCGTTAGGGTTAGGCGTTAGGGTTAGGCGTTAGGGTTAGGCGTTAGGGTTAGGCGTTAGGGTTAGGCGTTAGGGTTAGGGTAGGTGTTAGGTT